>NW_019396427.1:0-123392 GCF_000591075.1 Eurytemora carolleeae | reverse complement strand
AATGGCAACACTCTGTCCTTAGGGTCAAGTATATCTGCATACTTAGATACCAAGGTATGTGGGCAAGTGGGCACTTCAACTATGCTAGACATAGTTTAGTTGCATAAGCAAATATTTATATGATAGATAGATAGATACTTATTGTCAGTACAGTTAAATATGCTAGGATTTTAGGCATTTATTGTACGATAGTTATATATGTAGTTAAGAGGATAAATATTGGTTCATAGTTAGATAGGCATTTATTGTCCAAATATTACAAAGTCTAGTTAAGTGGCCAAATGCTAGGTATTTATTGTCAGATAGTTAAACTCATAGTTTGAAAGGAATAGATATGTTTTTTTGTTTAGCTAGTTAGGAGGACGTCTATTAATAGATAGTTAGATAAGCATTTATTGTGTACAGTTACATTAATAGCTAGGAGGTCATATATATTAATAGATAGTTAGATAAGTATTTATTGTGTACAGTTACATTAATAGTAAGGAGGACATATATTAATAGATAGTTAGATAAGTATTTATCATGTGCATGCAGTTCCATTAATAGTAAGGAGGACATATATTAATAGATAGTTAGATAAGTATTTATCATGTGCATGCAGTTCCATTAATAGTAAGGAGGACATATACTAATAGATAGTTAAAGAAGTATTTATTGTGTACAGTTACATTAATAGTTAGGAGGGCATATATTAATAGATAGTTAGATAAGTATTTATTATGTACAGTTACATTAATAGTAAGGAGGACATATATTAATAGATAGTTAAAGAAGTATTTATTATGTACAGTTACATTAATAGTTAGGAGGACATATATTAATAGATAGTTAGATAAGTATTTATTGTGTACAAGTACATTAATAGTTAGGAGGACATATATTGATAGATAGTTATTAGGGTTTAATACTAGTTTAAACTAGAAATTCAACATACATATATCAACACCAGATTTAGGACAAGACAATAAATAGTAAATTATATAGATATTTATAGATAAAAGATAGATATTTATTTGCCGTTGTAGGGTGATTAAGTGACTTTATCGCCCTTCAACAAGGCAAAAAAGTAACTTTTTCACCCTGCTATCAAAATTTCCAATTTTATACCTAATGTTACCCATTCTAGGGTGAAAAAGTTGTTTTATCAACCTACAACAGGGTGTTAAAGTAACTTTATCGACCTTCTATTAAATCAGTTGAGTAAAATTGAATTAAACTATACATTTTATTGTAATGGGTATCATGTGTCCGAAAAAGTTTTTGCCGCGATTTTTACTTTTTATAGTTTGTTTTAGATCAAAATATAAGTATTTTCACAACTTTCTAAGTTCGGTTTGAAAATACTTTGATTTTGATCTTAAACAAAAAATAAAAATACCGGCAAAAACTTTGTTGCACTCAATAATGCCTATAAGGCTATAACAATGACATAATTAGATATAAATAGAAAACGATATTTGTTTTATGTTAAATAGTTACTTACTTAGTTAATCTATCTTGAATGTAAAGGAAAAATCTAATAAAATTTAGTTATTTTCAAAACTAATTATTGATTCTCCCATAAAACTCTGGAAGAGGCAAACGACTAAGACAAAAACAATATTTCGCATAATAAATTGATTTTCAGATACTCTAGTAAATCTATTTGCTTTCAAACAACATCAAATACTCAAAAAATGTCCTTAATGTCGTCTTTTTATTCCAGGGTTGTAATCTATGTTATACCAGTTATGTTATAGCAACGTAGCTATGGGACATGAGATCAGGAAGTTCTTTTATAACAATGCAAATATTAAAATAATGATTTTCGTTTTGAAAATAAATACAAAATGAAAATGAAAGTTCATGTTTCACGGAACCAACAAAATCATTAATCATTTAATATGACTCAGTGCGCTGTATCTCCTGAATACTCAGTAGAGCAGAAACAATTATTATAAAACGATTTACGCTATCTTTTTACAGAGCGTTGAACTTACTTAAGCTACCTTTTTCCAGAGCGTTGAACTTACTTACGCTACTTTTTTCCAGAGCGTTGAACTTACTTACGCTACCTTTTTTCCAGAGCGTTGAACTTACTTACGCTACCTTTTTCCAGAGCGTTGAACTTACTTACGCTACCTTTTTCCAGAGCATTTAACTTACTTACGCTACCTTTTTCCAGAGCGTTGAACTTACTTAAGCTACCTTATTACAGAGTGGTAAACTTACTTACGCTACCTTTTTCTAGAGCGTTGAATTCTTTAACAATACCTTTTTCTTGAGCGTTGAATTTTTTAACACTACCTTTTTCTAGAGCGTTGAACTTTTTAAAGCTACCTTTTTCCAAAGCTAGCTGTAAGGAATCTAAAGCATTGAGATTGAGTTCTAGTTTTCAGATCGACCTATTAACAGTCAAAAAAGTATTATAATTTTTAAATTTTCAAATTTCTTCTAAGGAAAGAGTGATATTGTTTTCTTTTCCAAACTTATTTCAACTTAAAAAAAACTTTTTTACTTTAAGGATGTCACGGACAATATGGTGAACTGTCTCTTTAAGTAAAAGTTTCTAATATATTGGCCTGGTTTACTTGGTTTGATTGGTTTGTTATTGTTTAGCTTCTAACCACAAGGAAATGTGTGTAAAGAATTGTATTAGCTGTGGAGACCATTGTTTTTTATTTCTCGTGTGAACGCAGTGTAATGCAACTAAAACAAACATTTATTGCAGTTAAAATCAAATTAATGAAAACTAGTTTTAAACTTTTTATGAAAAGTACGAATGAAATGGATATATTTAGGTTTAAACACATTAGTACAGTACCCCAGTTTTAATAATATAATTAACAGCTAACATAACTGTAATCTCGCTAACAATTGACAATTACTGCAACACAATAGCTGCTTCAGAGCTAATTAAACAAATAAGCAGATGAAAAACACACCAGGACTGATTTACAGACTCAATTATGTAAAATTAAACTTTAACAAAAGTGTGAGAAAAATGGCTGGAAAAAAAAGAAATTTTGAATCATTTGAAAAACTTGTTTCTTTTAACAAAAAGAAAAGTTACATGATTTACTGTGTACTGAAGAAAATGGGAGACGTTTAATTTGTCCTTCTGGATTTTTGGAGATGGTGTAATTTGTACTGTGCACTGGACTATATATGTAGTTGGTGTAGTATATACTGGACGATGTATGGAGATGTTGTACTATGTACTGGACTATACCCGGAGTTGGTATACTATGTACTGGACAATATATGGGGAAGGTGAACTATATACATAAACAATATAGGGAGATGGTATACTGTGTACTGGACGACAAACGATGTTGGTGTAATTTGTACTGGAAGATATATGGAGATGTTGTACTAGATACAGGAAGATAAATGGAGATGGTTTACTAAATATTGGACGATAAAGGAAGTTGGTGTACTGTGTACTGAAAAATTCGATCATCGATAAAAATTCCCTAGGGTCACGTGAGTTCCCACAAAAAATTTGGGCCCGATCGGTTCCCAAACAATAAATTCAAAACAGCTGAGCTGATCGGGCCTAATTTTTTTGACGGACCTCACGTGACCTGCAGGGAAGGTTAATGGATGATCGAATTTTAAGAAACATATGCCTATAACAAAATTCAATTTTTAAAAATTTTCAAATTTTTAAATTTTTTATAAAATCCGTGAAATTTTTGTTTGTTTTTGTTTTACAAAATGTTCAGAGAGAATATGTCCACAATTGAAATAAAAGATAGCCGCGAAGAGCCCTAAAAGCCTAGTTTATATAAATTGTGTACTTTGCATCGAAGGATATAGGGAGATGAATTGTCAATTCAATGTAATGATGTATGGCATTATTTTGATTGGGATCACAAAATCTCTAATGATGAAAATTTGAGGTTTTGTAACAAAATTAACTTGAACTTTAAAAGTAAATAGAGTTGTCACGAACTAAAGGTAATCAGGATTATATAGGTATATACTGGTTGAGGGGTGTTACCACTAGTCACAGACTAAAAAGACTACGAAAAGTGTCGTCCATAATCTCAATTGATTCAATTTGAGACGACAGTAAGCCCTTTAGAATTTGGAGCCCAATACCACGGCGTACGGTAGGTTCAGGGAGTCTTAACTTTAGAACCCATTTTCACTCATTTAATGTAGATATTTATATTTGCTATTCCACACTTTATAGTCGGGCCTTGTATTCTATAATTTTAGATATATTAGGTAGCTTAAACGGATTTTGAATTAAGAGCTAAGATAGACTGAAAATATTCCAATACAGGAAGGATGTTGAAGTTAGTTTGGGTCCGTCTTACTATATGGATTTTTGCAATTATAACTGCACCCTTTTATAACATATCATTGTGAGATATGATGGGAGATGAAATCATATTTTTCTTGTAAATGGTTTCATAATGAAACGAGGGTAGGGCAATGATAAAAATAAATCCCCCCTACCTCCCTTCCCCAATAAAATATAACCCGTTTTCCCTCCATTCCCCCAGCTCATACATACCAAACAGTTTCAGAGAAAGTTGTTCCACTCTCTCTCTCTCTCGTTCTCTCTGAGCTTTGTGTATTATTCAACTTTCACTTTCGTTTATCAAACCTTTAGTTTTTAATATTATTGAGATATCATATCACTGTTATAGTTAGACTTTTTTCCCTACTTTTAATCATTTAAAATACAAGTTTTCTAAATTTGAAGCATAGAGTGGGTTTATGTTCACTGTTTGAGGGTTAGATCTCGACTGTTTTGTTCTAAATTCTAAATTGTGAGTCGAGCAGAGGAGGCGCCACCCGCGCCTGCGTTCATACAGTTACTGTAGAACAGGTTCCGGAGATTTCAACTACAGCCGGAGTTCAGAGGAGGGGAGGTGGCAAGGGAGAAGGGGAAAAAGGGGGAATGTGACAACGGAGAGAAGGGACCATGCAAGTAAAGAAGATGGTTAAAGAGAGAAAGTCAGAAACCGGAAGGAAGTAGAAGAGGGTTGGTAGGAAGGGAAGATTGCGAAAGACGGGAACTAGGAAAGGAATGAAAAAGGTGGGACAGGGAAGGGATTGAAAAGGAGGGGACTGGGGAGAGGAAGGGAGAGGATGCTCTTATTATTTTTTCAAATGCAATCAAACTAGATTAATTATTATANAGACGGGAACTAGGAAAGGAATGAAAAAGGTGGGACAGGGAAGGGATTGATTTTTTCAATTGCAATCAAACTAGATTAATTATTATATGAAATATTGTTGCATGACATATAACATTGTTTTTTAGTTTTTTATCTTGCTTTTGCCATTTTATCAAGTTCTAAACAAGAAATAGATAATTGCTTCTTTCAAATATCATTTAAAGCATTTCATTTTTCTGAATTTCCGTTTTCTTGTATTGTTTTAAAACAAATATTATTTAAATGAACAGTATACGCAGTGAATCTATACCCCAGGTAAAATAGAATAGATAGCCCATGTCGTCTTCACCATACCGGAGGTTTTTATAGCTGAATTTGAAAATAGCAATTTAGCTGTGGTATTAGCTACTAGCTACAGTACATTGGATTTAATGAGTTGCGGCAAGTAGCGTATACTTGTACAGAGGGTAAATACAGCTTGCATTAGTGGTCTGTTTCAGTTTATCTAGAATCTATCTATCTATCCCTATTCAGAAAGTAATTGGTCAGGAAAAAATTCAAAAAATCTGATTGTTATCAATTCTAAGTCCAAAAAGAATTAAGTTTTTGCAATAGACTCTGATTTTCCAATCACCATATATCCCTCAGATATTCCAGACCATGAATTAAGTTAGATCAAACAAGCTAAGTTTAAAATATCAAAGCTTTACACCATCAGATTGCAAAGAAATAATGTTCTAAATTCTCAACCAAATATAAAAATTCACTATTTAAAAAAATTAAATTGGAACTTTAAAATGAATTCGTTAAAAAATATTGCAGGTGTCTAATTTTGTTTATTTACATTTTTCATGAAATTCGCTAAAATATTTAATACCTAGAGGGGCTTATTGCTAGAATCTATTGGCCTTGGTTTATAAATGCAACTTCCGCTCCTTATGACACAATACTATAATATTATGTTATTCAATTCTTTTATAAATATATAACTTTCAGATTCAAATATGCAAATTATATAATTTCAAATTCAAAAATTTTTTTCTAGACAATCAAACTTTTCTAGACAATCAAACTTTTTCTAGACAATCAAACTTTTCTAGACAATCAAACTTTTCTAGACAATCAAACTTTTTCTGGTTTTTAAACTGCTCTCTTAAAAGAGAAGTTATGTTTGACAACAAATGCAATATCATGAAATCGAATTTTTTTCTAAACTCGAAATTATTTTTTTTCTAAAATCTAAATTTTTTCTTCAAAGTCTTTGCCAGAAACTCTTATTTTCAAATCTTTATATCTTCGCAAAGCAAAGTGGTAGACCTTAAATATTTCAAGCTATGAATTCAGTGAAACCAAAATAATAAATTTTGAAATATCAAAAGTTTACACAATCGGGTTGTAAAGATATAAGGATTAGAAAATCTAATTTTGTGGCAAAGACTCAATTCCTTTTTATTTTAAAAAAATTTCTTGGGCCAAGCACTTCAGCTAATCATCTAATCAATTTACTTTAACTTGACATGAGCACTGACCATGTCAGAGTTATAGAGGCCAATGCATTTGCCAATATTATAGTTTTCTAATTCATATATCTTTGCAATCTGATAGACCTTTGATATTTTAAATATTGGGTTGCAAAGAAATAGGGATTAGAAAACCAGAGTTTGTGGTAAAAACTCAATTCCTTTACTTTGTCAGGGACCGTTTCAGACTTCCACTATGCAAATATATTTCAAAAATTTCAGAAATTTTAAAAACTGAACTATATAGCCAGTCAAGAAATAAGGCTAAAAACTCCACGTTTATCACAACCTTCCCCCCCCCCCATCACCTATGTTTAACGAAAGAAATATATTCAAATTTGCTCTGGACTTACTGAACCATTCAAAGCACTAGCCGTTACATGCGCGCTGCTAAAGAGATAATTAACCTTTTTTAGATTTAATTGTTAATTAAATTATTATCTACTTTTATTTCATACTAGCTGAAGGGCCAGACGTTGCCCGTGAAAAAATTAAAAAATTTTTTTTTAAATATTTGAAAAAAATATTTTGAGCAAAAATTTTGAATTTATTTAGCCTTAAACACCCACCGGCCACCCATGAGTGTCCACAAAAAAATTCAGCCCAATCGGTCCAGCCGGCTATAGACAACATATACATATACGAATGTCTTGTTTCAAACTATGAATTCTCTTAGATAAAATTTGATCCAAGTTTGAAAAATCATTATTTAAACAATTATTTCCATTTTATTAACCCCCTTTATTATTCCATGTTAACATAAACGATTTTACTTGAAAATTAAAAGTTTCGCTAGGTTAAGCATTTGGAAATAAAAGAAAACTACAATAAATTCAACAGTGCGAGAAAAGTAGAACTTAATTGAACAGCTGATATTTGAAAATTATTGAACGGATCGAAAAATTCGGGAAATTGGTATTCTTGCTGGGAAATACAGGTGAATCATTGTTTAATACTTTAAAGACCATCTCATTTTTTTAAGAAATCCATTTTTCAGACTTTGTTTTTATTATTATTATTATTTTAAAAACTCGTATTTTATCGAAAATTATGAAATTAATAATCTAGCATCCCAAACCGTTGTTTACTTTTAATTTTTACAACTCTTATCTCTGCAAAGAAATTGAGTCTTTGCAACCCAATGTCAAAGACTTTTTATATTCTTAGTATTAATTCTTTAATAATCAAATAATTTCAGTTCGAAATGTCAAAGGTTTACACCATTAGGTTGCAGAGATATAGGCAAAGACTCAATTCCTTAAGAATTACTATTTGGAAAGCCATATGAATAAACTTTTAATGGTAATGACTACAGTTTTATCAGTTCAGCCAGATATGCTGGTTCAAACTTTAGTTTATCTATACCTTTATCTTTATTCTGCAACCTTTTCCCTAATCATGTTGATCTTTGTATTCTTAAACGAGTTAGCCTTGTCTTCCATATCAATTCGTGCTATGATCATGACCTCTCTTCATGATCATGTATGGAAGTAATTCCTCCGGTAGCTTTGATCCTGATGCTCACAAAAATCTACACTTTTAGTAAGAGTAAAGTTAACCTATATGAAGCAAAAAGTCTGACCGCGTCAACCTTGTTGTACCGTCCTGTCCATAGAGCTAGGTACAGTACAAACTAGAACCGGAAAGGTTCACCCGGCTCGTAAATTCAAATGTATTACGGCTGACCGTGTGCTTTAATTCTGTTATATTTAGATTCAAAATCTGAAATAAAATCCTCTACAGTTTGATTGTCTTGTTTCTTGAAATTATCAAACTCCTCCCATTTTTCAATAATGTCATCAACTGCAATCTTTCCAAACTCTTGATCTGGACAGCTCATCTGCACTTTTCAAAACTTCTTCAGAGAGAGTTTCTGATACCCTTTCCTTAATATCATCACCAAACTTGGCTTTATTTGGGAGATACAGAACAATGACAAATTAATAAATGCAAGAAAATCGGAAGAAAAATAATTATCCAGGATATCTCTTTATATTTACCCTAACAAGTACGGGGTAGCCATTGTTTTTTGAAAAGATTTTGAAAACGAAGCGAAAATAAATTTGATATTATTTTGAAATTCTTGAGAACAAAACCAAAAACTATTAACAAATTGTTTGAAAATCCAAAGCGAGTTTTTATTTTTCCGTTTTTAAATCAATTGAGTCTTTGCCACAAACTCGGATTTTCTAATCCTTATGGTGTAAACCTTTGATCAGACTCAATTCCTTTAAAGTTTTTAACTTTTCCTGTTGGAATTTTTAATAAAAAAAATAAACAAAAACACAGCAAGATTCACTTCAAATTAAATATTGAAAGTTTACATATTTTTAATCGTAGCTCCATAGATTAAGAACAACACAGATGTCGTCTTTTGAAGGTTTATGGGTTTTTCGTTAACAATAACCCGGAGGCAGAAGCCCAAATGAGTTACGTGCATGCTGCTTTAAATTACAAGACAAAGAGAGAGCCTGTTCTACGCCACATGCGTGTTCTATCTGTGTTGTTATTAATCTATGCTTTGCTCCTTTTTCCGAAGAGCTATGAAGAAGACAAAGAAATTAACAAATTCATGCCCCCAAATAATTGTTCTCTTCCCTTTCTTGGACATAAAATCAAAGTACTAGAGGAACCACGGACATCCGTAGTACATTTTAATTTCCGAGCCGGGTCAACCTTTCCGGTCCCAGTTTGTACTGTATCGCCCGGCCTTTGGGTAGATAAAGCATTAGCCGGTGCAACAAGGTTGACGTGGTCAGACTTTAGATTGAATTTACTTTTACTAATGGGTCAGGGGTGCGTGCGTGGAGCTACTAGGTCACAAAACCATTTAAATTTTTACACATGTCTATACATTAGAGTGAGTTATTGCAACTTGCAAGCCAAGGTAAAGAAAAGTATAGGCACAATTTCTATAATTTATAAAGTGAAATTTAGTATGATGATGAAATAATTGCAATGATTTTCTTTAAAAGTTCCGCTAAATTTCTGCAAACTATTTGAAATTATCTCTGCATGACAATTTGTAGAGTTCGGTGAAAAGTAGAGCTGAGAATTAATGGATCAGGTGGGTTTCTACAAATCAATTTCAGGACAAATCAATTTCAGGACAAATCAATTTCAGGACAAATAATATTTTCAATTTGTTTTATCTGTACAGGATTACCCACAAAGGACAAGACTGTAAAGACGACCTAAACTTTAAAACATGACTTTCCCATGAGTTAATTAAATCTGTTGCTTTAAATATAGTTTTTTTTACTGGCTTATTTAATGATTTGACAAAGAGAGAAACTAGGTTTAAGTTGCAGTCTTTATCAGAAAGACCCGGAATTAATTGACAGTTAATTAGACGACTTTACATATATATCTCTGGTAATTTTGAATGCTCAAAAAAGGCAAATATGTCAGGACTAGGGCTGTTTCGGGATTATTGTTTCATCAATCATATTTGATAAATTAGATTTATTCCGTGGCACCCTCAGATTAATTCCTACGAAATACATCAGTCGTGTTCACTCAAATTGTTTTTACACTGATAAAATCACTGTTAAACCCGATTTTCACCGGAAACGGCAGAAAATTGATCACTTCCGGTGAATCCGTTATAATACAGACACCTTACACGTTGCTCAATACACACTTCTTACTTTTTAAAAATAATTCAATAAAAAATGTTCTTTTCCCTTCTGATCTTTAATTTTTAATCCGCATGAAAAAAAAACAACATTTATATGAACTATAAAAAAAAACAGATCAAAATTTTAGGCCAGAATTAACTAAAAGATCAAATTGTTTTACTAGTGCGCCTTGTGAATGTGATCTCTGACAGGGAGATTTCGGGAAATAGAGTTTTTGATTTAAAACCGCATAAAAAAAGTCAATAATGGTGATAAGTGTTTCAAAATTATTTATAGGAGGCTAGGCTAGATATCGCTCCAATCTATGTAAACATAAGGGAAGGGAAACTGAATGCAGTCTTACTGGTACGATAATTTGACATCTAGTAACTCTTCAAATTGTACACCCTAATTTTAAATAGAGATGTAAAGAATACAAAATGAGAAGAATTAAATGAACTCTACCAATACTCTGTACAACATATTAGGATTTTTTAACATCTTTTTTAAAAAAATGAGTTTAAATAAACTGTAATGAGAGATCTATTTATATTTTTAAGAGGATTATTAAACACAGTTCGTCCTTACATTGGCTTCCCAAATATGCATTCCTTTATAAAAAGCTGGTTTATTGTATGCAATTATTTTTATTAAATCCCAATCATCTAAAAACTTATTTCACCCGACTCTAAACAATGTGAAATGAATCGGTTTCTTCGATTTGAATTAAATCCTAGGAGTCCTAGGAGTTCATCTATAATTTAGCAAATAGCAATGTTACAGACTTGCATATTCATAATTTTTCATTTAAAAATCATATGCCGACAAAAAATAAGAATAAAAGAGAAAAAAGGAAAAAATTATGTTTTTTAGGTCAAATTGTAATTGAAAGTCACAGTTCCATGGGATAAGGACCAAAACTTTACCTCAGCGTGATTTATGCAGTTTCATGTTAATTTAAAACCTGCACCTTAACACAAGAATGTCATTTACTCTCAGAAAAATTAGAATCCATGAGAATTTTTCCGAGATTGATGCAGTCTTTCTTGGGACCATTGGTTAATAACAATACAGATAGAACACTAGATGGCATCTTTTCAAGATTTAGGCATGCCGAGTCCATTATGTGCCTGATCCAATCAGGGATATTTGTTTGCTGTCTATTCTGAACCAATAGAAATAGTATGGCGGTAACATTATCTTTCTATCTATCTCTTTATCCAATTAGAGCTATGACTCCTACAATCGGCGCTATCAGTAAATGGAAATATTTACTTCTAATGAAACTATAATGTAGGTGTTTTTGGTTCATAGAGTTCACAATAACCCTGAGGCAAACGCCCAAAGAAGTAATGCGCATGCGGCGTAGAACAGGCTCTCTCTCTGTCGTGTAATTCTACGCAGAATGCACGTGACTCCTTTTTGGCGTTTCTGCCTCATGGTTATTTTAAACGAAAAACCCCTAAAGCTTGAAAAGACGACATCTAGTGTTCTATCTGTGTTGTTATTAATCTGTGTTCGAGACAATGGAAGATATGCCGGAACCTTTCATTTTAAATCCGTTTTGCACAATCAATTCCTTCTGTTTTCTATTCATGGTTTTTTTAAATCTTCACATTTTTTCGAGATGTTTTCGAATTTATGTGTTTCGGAAATCTCTTTAGTCAAAGTAGCGGAATAACAAAATCTCATCTGTCTTTTGTAGTGTTGTAGTGTTGTAGTTCTGTAGTTTTGTAGTTTTTTAGTTTTGTAGTTTTGTAGTGTTATAGTTTTGTAGTGTTGTAGTTTTGTAGTGTTGTAGTGTTGTAGTGTTGTAGTGTTGTAGTGTTGTAGTTTTGTAGTGTTGTAGTTTTGTAGTTTTGTAGTTTTGTAGTGTTGTAGTGTTGTAGTGTTGTAGTGTTGTAGTGTTGTAGTGTTGTAGTGTTGTAGTTTTGTAGTTTTGTAGTTTTGTAGTTTTGTAGTTTTGTAGTGTTGTATTGAAAAAACCAAAAAACAATGTTTTGGAAATGTCTGGATTAGGGGTGTAATAATCACTTTGATAATATACAGGGTGTCCAATAAACATGGAAATTGAGAGACAATTCGACTCTGTAAATGATTTTCATTTAGTATAGTGAACAAAAATATATGAAAAGCTATGTATTTTTGTATTCAATAAAATGAGAAAATATCTGTATGTATACAATCAAAATCAATTTCACAAGTGATCTTTTAGAATAAAATAAAAACATTTTACCGTTTACTGTACTGTAGCAAACGTAACTATATTATAATGAAAAAATTGTATCAGTTACAATGTCAGAGACCGTCTTCAAGTCGTCTCTCAATTTTCGTGTTTATTGAGACACCCTGTAGATAATATTTATTTCATTGTATGGTTTATAGGAGGTTTTCAGTGCAAACATGCTCTTCCAGGATTCAAACAAAGATAATATAGTCCGAATATTATCTGTTTATCCTGCACCTGATCATACTATGTTGTAATCAAGTGTAGACTATCTCAAGGCATCTAATGGATCAAGCAGTGTTTATTCTATTTTCAGGTAGAGATGAGGGCGTTCATTTTATTTTCAGGTAGAGATGGGCGCACTAATTCTATTTTCAGGTAGAGATGGGCGCGTTAATTCTATTTTCAGGTAGAGATGTGGACGTTCATTCTATTTTCAGGTAGAGATGTGGACGTTCATTCTATTTTCAGGTAGAGATGTGGATGTTCATTCTATTTTCAGGTAGAGATGGGCGCGTTTATTCTATTTTCAGGTAGAGATTGGCGCGTTCATTCTATTTTCAGGTAGAGATGGACGTGTTCATTCTATTTTAAGGTAGAGATGAGGACGTTTATTTTATTTTCAGGTAGAGATGGGCGTGTTCATTCTATTTTCAGGGAGAGATGGACGCGTTAATTCTATTTTCAGGTAAAGATGGGCGTTCAATCTATTTTCAGGTATAGATAGGTACGTTCGGCTTTTTTTCAATACATTCGTTCATCCCTTGTTCACGTTTGTTTGTGTTTTTTTTTCAGTCGATCAGTAAAAAACTAATTAGCTTGTTCTCGAAATTACGGTTCATTTTCCAGCTCTTTTTTTGAGTTTCTGACTGAACGTGTATTCTTTAACCGTTCGACTTATCAATAAATCGTTCGTTTTTGTTCTTTTTCTTCAATTTTGAAAAAATATCGTTTTTAATTTCATAACGATACAATATGTTCATTCATTGTTCATAATTATTTTTTAACGACACCATCGTTCACAAACAATTTTGTTCGTTAACTAAAACGATTAATTTTATGAACGATACAATATGTTCATTCATAGTTCTTAAAGGGAGTGTTCGCGAAAAATGAAAGGGGGTATAGGCTTAATGCGATAAAAAAGCGCTTTTCATCGCTACTAATCTTACTTCTATCTGTTGCGTCTATAAGGAGAAAATTGATAAAGACGTCTCATACCGAAGAGCGTAGCGCCCATACAAATTGAGGAAGTTGGAACATACGACTTAGACCGTAACAAAATCAAATTAATATCAAACAAATCATTCAGATATTACAACCTATAGTCATCGATTATCTTTCGCCACATTTGTATATATTTAATATTTCATACTAGTTTTGATTTTGTTTTTAAAATAATATTTAGCTTACAACTTGTTTTCGAACCTTCCTGGAAAATATGAAACTGTCGTCTTCATTACCAAAAAGCCTCGAAACAGGAATAAACGTTTTTATAAGTAACTCTCAGATCATAACAATTAAAACATATTATGAAAAATCAACTATATATAAATGTGGCGAAAGATAATCGATGACTATAGGTTGTAATATCTGAATGATTTGTTTGAAATTTTCTCAATTTGCATGGACCCCATGTAATTCGGTATGAGACGTCTTTAACAATTTTCTCCTTGTAGACGCAACAGATAGAAGTAAGATTAGTGGCGATCAAACGCGCCTTTTTATCGCATTAAGCCTATACCCCCTTTCATTTTTCGCGAACACTTCCTTTACGTATTTTTTTAACGGCACTATCGTTCACAAAAAATTTCGTTCGTTAACTAAAACGTTACCTATCTCTATGTTCAGGAATATTTCTCATTTATATCCAAGGATTTAATGCAAGGAAAGTTATTTCAGAGGTATACGCATCTTTTGTACTGCAGTGTACTGTCACTGGGCGGTGATGTAAACACAAGACGGATGTCGAAGCCATGACATGGGATCCATTTTTCACATAAATAATCAATGAGATATTCTGGTCATAAGAAAGAAACTATTATGTGAATTATCAAAATTATCAAAATTCAATGCTTTTAACCTCCTCGGATACTAAACGAACACTGAGGCATCTTTTCTTGTTTACAAATTCCGCCCAGAGAGAACTGGTATCAATATGTACGCAGAGTATACGCAACTGCAATTAACTTCCCTTGCATTACATTCTTGTTTATATCTACATCTCAGACTTCATGTTCTCGGTTGTATTGTCAGTAAAGTACTCATCTATTCAGTGTTAATGAAGGAGACTAATGCTAAAAACTGTTCAATTAATCTCAAGCCATCCAAAGAAAATTCTACATGAATTCCATTGTAAACCTCATTGGTTAGAATACAAATTAAATCAACCGCTTTTTTTTAGCAAGAAAAAAGATTTATTTTATTTACGACTTACAGACAGAGATCAGATAGGGGTCATTCTTGACGTGTCATAAAGCTTTTGTATGTTTAAAATATCTACATAATACGCGTCATTTAAAAAAATAATTTCCAGAATGGTGTGATCAAATTTTATTTGTATCACCGGATTTAAGAATACATTTTACATAGATCATATAATTTATCAGACATTGTAAACGGAACACTTATACTTAATAGGTTATGTTAATATATATAAAAAATATTTCTACAAAAATATGTACAAATTACAAAAATCAACTCTCTATAAAGGATGGTTTATAAATTTATATTTCGTTGTCTAAGAGACTTATGTTTAAAATTGATAGAAAATAAAATTTGCTTTGACCTTATAATTCTTTAAAAATTGTAAAAAAAAATGTATAAAAATTGTATATAAATTGAGAATGAATTATTTTTTTACTGCAATGTGGAAAAACCGCAGTTACATGGTTGTATGTTTGCTGCAAAAAAAATACTTTAGGAGATTTCTTTAGTATAACGAGTAGGACTGCTGTTTTTTGTCACTAATACTACAACCAACATACATATGACTTTTTAATGAAAAACAATTTAAATTTGAAAGGAAAATACACCAAAAACATCCTACTTTTTGTAAAGGTGTACTGCACATTCCGAGAGGATTGTAAACAAAACTTGTTTACATTTACTTCAAAAAATTAAGCAAGTTTTTTTAAAAAATAAATAGTTCCTAAACCGGGTGTTTTCCTTGGTAACGTTGTACACTAATAACATCTAGAACCGAATTGAACGAATTGGAGAGGTGGTTGAACTATCTGTAGCCGGTTCAAATCCTGAATCACTGAAGATTCATGAACATTTGAATCGGTGATTCAGGATTGAAACCTTCCGTAGGTAGGTACTAGGTAGTTCAGCAACCTCTCCAAATCATTAAATTTGGTCTCTGGTAACTTAAAATAACTGGTTAACTGTTAGTATAGTTTAAGGGAAAATTAACTAGAAAGCTATTGTTGTATTACTATTTCAAATTGGAATTTTTTTCTAAATCTGCCGCTTTTATGGTTAAATTATGGTTATAGAAACAAAATATTTTAATAAAAGGATTAATGCCCGGAGGTCCAAATTTTTAAACAGCACTGGAGAAGTTGAACTAGCCAAGACTGTTCATTCATAACTTCACAACCAAACGCAATATCACAACACAACATTATAATATCAAAATTATCTGAATAAAGATGTTGACCGTTTTGCAAAATTATCTGAATAAAGATGTTGACCGTTTTGCAAAATTATCTGAATAAAGATGTTGACCGTTTTGCAAAATTATCTGAATAAAGATGTTGACCGTTTTGCAAAATTATCTGAATAAAGATGTTGACCGTTTTGCAAAATTATCTGAATAAAGATGTTGACCGTTTTGCAAAATTATCTGAATAAAGATGTTGACCGTTTTGCAAAATTATCTGAATAAAGATGTNATGGGGAGACAAAAAAGCCCAACCGGGATATGGTTAAAAGTCAAAAATTTCTATGAGAAAGTGTTCCCAACCTTGCAGTGCACCCCCTTTTCCTTAACATTGCACCCCCTATAAATTATCTGTACCCACTGGGCCACTGCTCCCCCAAATATCCAACATTGTTCCCCCTTTTTCTAACCCTGTGAATTTTACATATGAAATAATACTCTCTCTAACTCTGGGCCAAACATCTTAAACTCAGATATGGAAAATAAAACCCAGAGAAAAAATTGTTAATAAGGTTAAAAATAAGATGTAATAAAGAATTTGAGAAATTATTATAAAATGCACAAATCTAGGGGGCATGTACCCCCTGTGCACAGAGTCGCCCCCCCAGTACGCCCCTGCGTACCGTTTTGAATCGGACATGCCAATCTGGAGTTAGTTAAAATTACGTTTTGGGTCCCTTCAATAGAAAACCTCTTCTCTGGTTGGTAGTAGGTGACTCATTTCTCCTCCATTCCCATTGGAGACAAATTCTTGAATTGTGGAGCTTCTTGAATTCTTTCTAGATTCATATTCGACCTTCAGAGATTCCATTTCAATACAGGTTCTTGTATAGTTCACCCTCTCTACACTCTTCCAGTCAAACATTATCCGCTGGAGTTCATATTTCCAGCAGAGTCTAGTTACAAACTCCATTCTTCGTCTTCCTTCTTCTCCATCCCGTCCTGCTCGGCGGGGACCCAGCTTAGCGCCATTCAGGTCAGCCCAGGGGTGCGACCAGCTGTAGTGCGCAATCTGAAAGAGAAGAAAATTATGCTAGTGGACGCTAACTATTTCATTCGTAGTTAAAAAAAATATCCTGAAGTTATTTTCCCGATGTTTTTTTTTATACATTTCTGACTCTGCAATGGGGTCTATATTTCACCTTAAAACTTTATATATATTAAGTAACTAGCTAAACTTCCCGGGGTGGCCTTTGGAAAAAATGTCGAATTAAAAAAAATTGAATAAATTTTTGGCCTGTGTTACCCCTGGGGTACTCAAGGATTTCTTAAAAAATGTTAAGCCAATTTGGTACAGCCTTTCGTTCAGCTATAGCTAACATTTATATATATAGCTATAGCTAACATATATATATATATATGGCTTATTTTATATATAAAAAACCATATGAATAACCAGCAATAACCAATCTTGATAAACAATAGAAAATTTTCTAGAATTATTTTAAGAAGATAAACTTATTAAGGGTGTGAAATTTTTCTGAAACAATTTTACAGAAGCAGAAAAGTATTCTACTAGGAAAATTAAGACATGTTTATAAAATATATTTTTCACAAAAGTCAAAAATGTGCCTCTCATATGGGGGTTAATATTTAAAAAGTCACTAGTATAAGTGAAAATGAAAATTTTGAACCATAATGAAATTTATTTAAAGAAAAATTATATTTTGACCATAATCTGGCCAATTGTTCAATATTGTTCAATTCTGTTTGAACTACGGTTTTCAAGCTGGTTCAATGGATATAAAGATTGTCCAATTTTTCATTTTCGCTAACACTAGTGATTTTTTATCATTAAACCCCATTTGAGGGGCACATTTTTAAATTTGGTGAAAAATGTATTTTATAACATGCCTTAGAATTTCACACCCCTAATATACAAATTTAAATATTTATATTTTCTGTGTTTACAGTTGAAGTGTTTACATAATTGATTTTACATGTATAACATGTTAAATGTGTTATGGTAATTAACTTACAATTTCCTACTAAGATAAAGTACTGTGTAATTTAAGTAAAAATAAAAGTATCATCAAGAAATAATTATTTTTTATTTCATTTAAGACAAAATCGAGTTCTGGATATTAATTTACATAGTTTTTTTTAGTAAGGTTAATTACTGTGTATTTTAAGTAAGGATAAAGAAATTTCAACATATTCATTTTTATTAATATGTTGAAGATTATTTCATTTTTATTGTTTTATTATTTCTACTGTAGAAATGTATCTTCAATAAAAATGTATTGTTTGTATAAACATTTGGTTTGAGTAAAAAAAATTTCATTTTCAATTTTGATTTCTTTCTTTAGATGACTAAGGGGATTTATGCAGAAGAGACAAAGAAGAAAGTTGTCAGATTTCGACACTTTTTGAAAAAGGAAAACGACGATATCATATAAAGTGCTTGGGATCCTTGGGATCCGGATCCGCTGGATTCGCAATATTTACGCCTCCTGTATCCATGGATCCCCGGATCCAAGAAGAAAAATATCAATCAAAATAAGCTAAAACATTTTTGCTCCCAAATCTTAATATTAAGAGATTTATAACTTCATAAAATCTGAATGGTTCATTAAGTTTCAGCATAAGAAAGCAAAAAAAATAAAAAACATTTTGAATATTTTTTATTTGTTTAAAAGTTATTGAATTTTGAATGTTTTTTTCAGGGCGGACCCAGGATCCATATCAAAATTAACTGAATCCTTTTCCCCCAGATCTCCAAAATCACCCCCCCNATTATTAAAATATACACCCATGTTATAACGTATGTTGTAAACTGACCTGGGACAGTACTCCTATTACCCAAAGACCGAGAACCCAAAGGACTCCATTTCTGTGACTCTCCCAAGGGAAGCAACTGTACTCCGGGTAGAAGGAGGGAATGAGCAGGGGGAGCAATGTCAACCCAAGGTTCTCACAGAGAATGAGAAAGTAGAAACTGGTGTGGGAGAGGAAAGAAAATCTTCTTTTTTGGTTTAACAAGTCGTCTTCTTTCAGGTGAATCATAATAATTGAAGACGACAGACCGCTGACTGCGAACCTGACCCAGTTCATAACTTTACTCAGAAAAAGTTTCATCTGGAATTTAGAAGGTCTTAAACACGCTAGAAATCCATCCCGTCCTATCTTTTCCTTAGCTCTAGTTTCAAACATGAACTTGATGGTGAACAGGAAAATAAAATGAACTGCTAGGAAAACCACATATTTATTCAGTCTTAACGGAGATTCTAAAAGAATGAGGCTTCGAATGGCAAATATTCGTGCAACTGTTTGAGCAAGAATACTAATAAAGATTGGAACGGCACGAAGAGGTTTCTCACATGGTCCAACCCCAGGCTTAGTAGATTTCATCAAAGCAACACTCAACGCAAGAAATAGAATTGTTAGCAGCATTTTGCCCAAGGCACGTTCTATGTAGCAGGCATGCAACAGGTCAAACGTTATAAAATTTACAATGCCGGTCACACTTCGTCCCATCAGCTCGGAGGTGCTCCATCTTGTTAAATCAGCAACAAATGGTTTGAGAAGCCAAGTCTGTAAACACAGCTGTACACTACTCTCAAGTCCGTTCTCAACTGACTTGATAAAATTCCAGGTAGAATCACTCTCAGTTATTGGTCCCTTGTGCTCACTTCGCTTCTCAGCAGTGTTGTATTTTACCTTGCGAACCATATGCAAGATCGGCCAAACCAGTTTTATCAGGAAGGCCAAGGACCATATGATCAGCTTAGAGATGATCTTGATCAACAAACTGTTTAAGTTCCATTTGGAACCGGCGTCTTTTATCTTGTTTTCAAGAATGGTCAAACATACTGGATTAGAATGTTTAAATATGATAATTAAATAGAAAAGGCTGGTCAGTGCGATGGTTACAATGGTTACCCAGTAGGCAAAGTCAAACGATGATTTAACATCCATAGATGAATACTTCTCGAAGCATGTTGAGTTCAGATATGTAGATTCAACTGTTGAACTACAAGTCCAGAGTAGTTCTTGATTCATGGAATCATTGGCATGCGCTATTGCGTAGTAGTCAAAAGCGAGGGTTACATCGGAGTAGTAGTCGTAGAGGAACGGTAGATAGGAAAACATGACCAACTCAAAGAAGACTCCAAGAATAACGGAGAATATCTGATAATTTCCCGGAGAATAAAAACTTTTATAGGTTTCTAGAATCCAGGGAAGTAAAGTATCACTGCTTAAAGTTTCCTTGAGACACTCAAGACCACAGTTTCTGTCGTGATGAAGATGCTTCTCTAGCTTTAACAATTCCAACGCAATGGATTTGTCATTGTTCTCGTTTGCCCAGTTGAGAGCAGTTTTACTAAAAGTGCTTCCGTCATTACGCATAGGCCTGTAGTGAACTATGTGGCTAAGCTCGGCAAGATCAGGGGGAGGTGTGGTGTGAGTGCCTTCGTTTAAGAAATGATAAAGGTCACGGAAAAAGTCCAGATTCATTTCTTTACAACAAGCAACAAGATGGGTTTCCAGGAAGGATATCACTTTTCTTCTATAACCAGCAGAAGAATACCCTTGGATGATTTTTCTTATGCCAAAATTCTTCAGAGCTGTAAAATATGTTTTACCTTAAAAAAAATTACAATTAATTTTTCAAATAAAATATTGACGTTCATTTTTTTTAATTTGACCTCATCAAATAATGTTCCTAATACGGAAAAAACTTAAATTTAACTTCAGGGGAAGAAAGTTCCAAACCGTGCTTAAGTTCAAAATTGGACACACAAATGACGATCAAAGTTTTAGTAACTCTTCCTGTGCCAAGAGCAAATATCAATTAAAATACTATTTCCAATATATTATCAAGCACAACGATAAATAAAACTACAAAAAAAACTGAGTGATCGTTCATTTTCGATAAACCCCATACCATTTTCTAAACAATGCAAGGTTTTCCATTTTCGCACATATCACGAAATCGAATCTTGGGACACGTTTTGGGACATAACCAACATCCCTAACAATCCATAATTTAGGAATATTCAACAATTAAGACAAATCGTACTTTCATAATTTACAGAATAGCATGAATCACTGAAAATAGTTTTATCTTCTAAATAATTGTTTTAAAATTGTCTCCACATAATAATTCTAAATAAAGCTAGTACAGATGGTTTTTCAGCTTACTTCATTTTTAATAAATTTTCCCGCAAATTGTGTAAATGCTGGAAAAGTATTGATTCGAATCTATGAAATGTCTCAAAATCGTGACATTTTCAAAAACGTGTTTTGCGCCCATACTTTGCATTTGCTTCAAAAATATGACATGTTCTAAAATCAAATCAAAACTCATCAAAAATTGAAAATTATTTATTTTTAAGGGTTTTGTACTTTAATTTTTTGTAATAAAAATGTGGCTATTCTGAATTAAAGTATAATTCTCGACTTAAATTAAAAAATATTCAGTTAAAAAAAAAATAACTTTACACATTTGACCCAGTCCTGAAACTGGGACAAATCACCGTTGGGAACTTTCTTTCACCGAACTTAAAACATACAATAATATGTTTTCCCCCCACCCGTCAATAGTTATTGATTCTTTACAAAATATCTTACTGGACAAACTTGATCAATATCATATTTTGTCAACGAAGCTAAGAAAAGTATTTTCCCAATTTTTTCGCCCGTAATTAATTTTCAAACTGAACATTGTTCATTAATCAATCTAACATTTTTACATTTACAGTATTTCTAATACCTGAGGTTTTCTTTTGAGGGGAGAGTGGGGTAAAAGTGATAACTGTTTCAACGAAAAGATAATAATTTTTTCATCAACAAATGTATTGTTTAAAAATGTATTACTCACTTGTTCTGTGTGTGATAGCAACTTGAAGAGCAAGATCTGATATAGGATCCGTTAAAGTATTTGAAATCTCATCAAACACCTTTCTTTTATTCTTCAACATCACATCCGCTCCTTTTTCCAGAATCTTCTCTATAATCTGTGCTTCACAGTTGACCACAGCATGATGGAGAAGGGTGTCCCCTGTGTATTTGTCTTGGACGTTGATGTTCTGGTGGGAGAGGTAGTCCAGGAACTTCTCAAGTAGCCTGACGTCCAGGTTGGTGTTGGTAGCTAGGTACAGGGGGGAGTCACCACTATCCCCAGTAGTAGGGTCAGCACCTGACATTAAGTAAGTAACACAGTGAAACTCATAAAATTGTAGGAGATGGAAGACGACCTTTAAGAAATATTGAGTATTTGATAGATCGTTAAAAAGTAAATAGCTTGACAATAGGTCTGTGTACAGTGTACACGGTATGTTTAATGTTTAATTTTTATTGAACTATTTAAAATCATAATTTAAGTCTTTCAGTTGTTTTTCTTTTCACCAAAACAAAATAATATTTTGCCCATTATTAGGATTGTTTGTAGGTTTCTTATTTCTGAATTGTGGAAAATAAAGGATTTATTGTGAAACTAAATGATTGTGTTTATATTTAAAAAAAAACATTTTAGATGATCTAGGGGGAAAAATAAAATTGGACATCAAAATGAAAGGTTTTTTTTTTTATTATTTTTGATACTTTTTACCAGAAAATTAATTAAATTTTCCCTAAAAATTTATTATTTTCCTCATTAAGCAAATGAACCCTAAAAAAACTTTCCCCAAAAATCTTTCATCCCTAACTTATCGAATTAATGATTTCAAAAAATGATAAGAACCTTTACCTTTATTGAGCAGAAGTTGTACAATACTCAAATGAACATCTTGGATGCTTGATGCTTTCTGTAAAAGTATCTGGAGAGGGGTCTGGTCCAGGGTAGGATGTTTCAGAGAGATATCAACGTCAAGCTTTAACAGTTCCAGAGCACTCTGGAGAGATCTTGCTTCCAGGGCCATTAGCAGCGGGGATATTCCATGAGAGTTTAGAATATTTACAGGATGGTTGAACGGAGAGCTTGATATCTTCTTGACACCTTCATGGTGATCTATTCCGGAGAGAACGTGCAAAATGGATCCGTAGTTTCCTTCATCAATTATCATCATTTGTTTTGGTTTTAAATGTTTTAACAGAGAATCTATTGTTGTTTTAGTACAAGGGGACTCCTCAGCTTCTCCATTATTAGAATCCCCCCGGTCAGAGATAGATCTCTTGATATGTCTATTAACCGTATCTTTTCTCTTGATGGTGGTTAGATTATGACTAAGCTGTTTGTAAGCTGCAAGATGAAAGGTAGAGAATGTGGATCCTGATATCTCCTCTGTAGGCTGGAGTACATCAGCTCCATGCCTTACCAGGATATTAATACACTCCTCCTGTTTATAGTAGGCAGCTGTATGGATAGGAAACCATCCAGTTTTATCATTCATACTTGAAATCAGGTTCTTCTGGGAGATTAGAAGCGTATCCACTATTTTATTATGTCCCTCTGCTATGGCTAGATGGATTGGAGAGGATCCGTTCTTTGTTTTAATGGTTGGGTTCGCTCTGCATTGATTAACCAGGATTTCAACTATTTCTCGGTCTCCAGTTTTACAAGCCCAGTGCAACGCAGTCCATCCTGTAAAGTTCAAATTTATTAAAAATATTAATTCCATTTCTCAAAGAAGTAATATATGTTTTTTTTGAGGGGGCGGGGGCGCTTCAAAATTGGGTAAAAATTAGCTTGCAAGATGAAGTCCCTTTTTAGTTTTTTATCCAGAAAACCGTTCATTTTGTACGGGGCCGGAGGAAAAAAGGGGGGAGGAGGTTTAGGAAAACTGAAAGATCTTTATTTTCGCTGAGGGGTGTAAATTTTCTCGAAAAATCATTTTTCTTCCCCCCCCTGAAAATATATTTTTTCCCAGTAGTTCCATAAGCTTGCCCTGGGCGCAAAATTTTTTTTAGTGTTTTATTTGTAGGAATTGTGATAAATAGATGATCAATGAATTTTAGGGTAAGTATCAAAAATAATAAAAGTTTCCCTGAAAGATATACACCCCTGTTTCCACTTTTGGCAATTGTTTTAAAATTTTTTTTAAATCCTCATGGAGTAAGGGCGATAATTTTTTGGGAAATTAGCCCCTACAATTACATACATCATGAAATTACCTTCTCTCCTCCCGCCCCCCCCCCCCCCATATCTGTTCGTGTTCAACAATAACCTGTATCAGAACTCTGTGCGTCAATATCTGGATAGTTTCTGATCTCCTCCATCTTGTGTATCTGGTATCCGGTCAGATGCTGGTATATTCGACTTTTCCTGAAATAATTAAAAGTTTTGGATTTTTGCCGAATTTTTAGAATTTGTTTTTAATAATTTCCTCTGGGCCAAAATTATGTTTATGTGGAGGCAAATTAAGACAACAAATTCAGGGGTATATATTTTCATGAAAATCGAAAATTGAACATCAAAAGCAAGTCCTTTATCATTTGTTACTTTTTACCATTTTACCCAATATCCATTCCCCCCCCCCTTAAAATCACTATTTCCCCCAGATTTAGCGAATCACATTTTAGGGTTAGGTTAGGTTAAGACAATTTCTGGACCGAGCGCTGCGGCTAGGACAGGCTAGGGGGCCGAGCACCACGGCTAGGGCAGGCTAAGGGGCCGGGCGCTGCGGCCTCGGGTTAGGTTTGTTAAGACAATTTCTGGACCGAGCGCTGCGGCTAGGACAGGCTAGGGGGCCGAGCACCACGGCTAGGGCAGGCTAAGGGGCCGGGCGCTGGGCCACATGGTCAATTATATATCCATGCCTTAGATTTGAGATCCATGTACAAAATTTATAGGAGGGGGGCGGGGGTCCAAAAATCATATACTAGGAAATTATCTAAATCTCTATATACTTAACATTTAGGAAAGGATAAGACAATTTTTGGACCAAGCGCTGCAGCTAGCACAGGTTTGGGGGGCGAACGCGACGGCCTGAACATACTGACTGGGGGCCGAGCGTTGCAGCTAGGGGTCCAGTCACTGCGGCCAAAATATTGTCTACATTTAATAGTATAATATGATCGGAGGGAAGGCAGGGGGGGCCGGGAGTCCGAAAAACGTTCTCTCAGAAATTCATTATTGTTCTTGTAGTTACCGTTGTTACCTGATTTTGTGAGCCCCAAAATATTGAAAGTAAGTCGCCAACTCCTCCTGAGTAAATATGGGGGGAAAGGGAGGAATTGTAAAACTCTGACCACTGAAATTCCTTTCTCTTCTCATCAATCCGTTCCCATCATACAGATCCTGTAGTCCAGATAAACTGGATCTATTCGACGCTGCTCCCGGAGAATTCATGTTGGCTCCGTTGATAGCAGGGTTGAATCAAGGACTGCTGGCTTTCAAGAAAAAAAATTCTTTGTTTCGCCAAAATTTATTGATTTCCATTTTATTTGTTATTGCGATTTAAACAAAGAACCCAGTTGTTATGGGTTCAAGTTTCTCTTCAGTCCAATTCATATCCTTCCGAAGAGGAATTCGTCAGAACTTATTAGATTGGCAGACATGTCTGAGTCAGGAGTCTGACTGATTGACTCTGAAGTCTGAATCTCCAATCCCGCATCCCTCGAACCCGCTGGTGCAATATTTTTCTTAAAAATGTGTGGTGAAAATAAATTTCAACATGGGCTCTGAAACTTTTCTTGAAAAAATAAATCTTGTACCTTTAAATGGCGTTTTAAAGTTTTTCATCATAAATAAATTGATTTAAAAAAAATATTTTATTGAAAAAAATGTTTCAAAAAAGATGTTTTAGGGCCCGACAATTATTGATGATCGCGGCATTCTGGAGTTCATCTGCGCTCACTGAGAATTTCTACTAAACAGCTCAGCCGAGACAAATTTGTATGCTATTGCTGTGAATTGTTTTATTTATCGTAAAAAGATAAAATGGCCTCCAATGTATTCGGAGCTAAACAGTTTAAACCTACAGCTCCAGACAAGGGTAGTTTCCCTCTAGATCATGAAGGTGAATGTAAACAATATTATTATACATATATGATCTGCTTAAAACAGAATGGAAACCAAAACTCTAAGTGCCGGGACGAGGCCAAGAACTATCTCGGATGCAGGATGGATAAAAACCTAATGGCCCGAGAGGATTGGAACAGACTGGGGTTCGAAGATGAGAAAACAAAACAATAATAAGATTCTTAATGTTAATTCTCACAGTTTTTATAGTTAAATTCATGCAGTCGTTGACAAATTAAATTCTGAATTATTTGTATTTTCAGATGATAATTAAAATGGGCGAGGGTGCCGGAACCGGATCCTTAGTGCGGCGGAATCTGCCGGGAACCAAGGCAGCGGAGTACAGCCGTTGGCGGGAAGAGACGTTTGAAGAGATGGATTCCACTCTGGCGGTCCAACAGTATATTCAGCAGACCATTCGGCGGGATCCTACAGGTTCAAACAGAATATAATCGTAATTTTAAGTGACTTAAAACATGGAAAGCGGCATGTCCGATTCACGAGTTTACCGTTTATGCTAGAAAAGTGGGTAATTTTATAATGAACAAATTTTTGGACCCCCCTCCCCCCTCCTATCAATTTTATACATGTATCTCATATTTAAAACATGGATTATGTTGGTCATGCGGACATGCAATAACCTAACCCTAACATAATACTTGTTGAAAAATGTTGAAATCTACTAATTAATTAATAGGGGGGGGGGGGGAGCCATAAACCGTTCTTTAGGACAGACGACCCGAAAAGTGTTTACTTTCCGTGTTTTTTTTCTGAAGCAAGGAATCCGCTAGTGACTTATATTGAGAAACAACAATTGAAGATACTAAATTTTCTCACGGATAAACTTTTACAGTAAATAAACAAATAGAAAGCTTTTTCTCAATATGGTCAAATTATTTGGAAGGCTTTGATTGCTGGATTGACCTTTTTGTGTTTTGTAAATATGGAAGGGAAGATAATTCTAGTCAAATTTTTAACTGCTTTCCCCTAGGAAAATACAGTATTAGATGTAATAAGGAAGAGGTTTTTTGTTTAGATATACTTAATACCAATACAATATGTTATTTAGTAGAAGTGCAGAATATTATTGCAGATGTGGATTGTATCCTGAAGGCCCCTGAGACTCAGGACGAGGGTGTATGGAAGTATGAACATCTCAGACAGTTTTGTATGGAACTAAACGGTCTGGCAGTAAAACTTCAGGTACACGAGGGTTTCTTAACGTAAATGAGGGCAGTGTTCATCTAGAATTATTCTGGTTGACCGCTCTACACCATCTACAGTTAACACCCATTACACCATAAAATGTCAATTAACAACATTTAAACACAAATCATCTGCCACAATTATTAAGACAAATAATTGTATTGCACATATTTGTTAAGATTCTAAATTTTATAATTTTGGGAAAATTGTTTATTTTTTCACACCCTATCCCCCCACCCAGAATCCCTTGAACAGGAAACTGGGGGGAGGGGGGGTGGATACAACCCTATTTTCTCTTATTTTACCAGCACAAAAATTAAACAACTTTTTATTTGAGTTAACCTTATTAATATTCCCAACTTCTTTAATTAAGTAAATAAACTCTAAAATCTGTTAAATATCCAGGCTGAGTGTCGACCTGAGGTTTGTACCCAGATGACCGCCACAGAGCAGTGGATTTTCCTTTGTGCAGCTCACAAAACACCAAAGGTAAAATTGTTTACCCCCTAGAAGGGAGGGGGTGCAGGGTCGTCATAAGCCTATAGAAATCAGAAATGACCTGCAGAGCCTCCTGATACGCAGAATACGCGAAACTGTCTCAGCGCCTCTCGCAATCTCTTTAAGCCTTCGCCATTTTGTCTCCATGCCCCGCATTTTGATCTCCAAAACTTTTTTTTTCAAAAACTCGACATGATAAAATAGTTTTTAATTGTACATAAACAATTTGTTTTAAATAGTCTATTTTAAATGAGATTAAGACTTCTATTTTTGTTTTCTAAATTCACAAATTCCTTAACTTGTTAATACTATTGCGGTTTTATATAAAGATATAAAGACTTTTGTATTGTTATTATATTAGCACCAATTCACAAAACAAAATAGTTAAACTCGAGTTTGTGGGTTTTTTGTGTGTGTACTTTGTGTAAACCTTTCCCAAGAAAACAAGTTAAGATCAATGTGAATAAATTAATATTTGAACTTTACGGATTAAACGATTCTTTAAACTATTGTGGATTCTACTATGAAGAGATATATTTTGATTTTTGGTTTGTTAACCCATAAAAGGTAAATAAAAAATAAATACCATCAAGCGGAGATCAGACTGCGTAGACTTGGAGACGTAGCAAGAGGCACGGGGACGGTTTTGCAGGGCTTGGAGGTGATTCTACGTCATTTTGCGGGGCTCATGGCGGTTCTACGCCTCATCCCTCCCCCTGTCTACTGTAGCACGACACATCTAATTAAATTCTAAGTATAGAATAAAAACAATTAATTATTATTTCATAAACCTTTGTTGGGTCTAAGCGATACAACTGAAATTAAAACGGCAGTAAAAACACAGGGTTTTGCATAGAGAAAATTATTTATAAATCAGAAAGCGTAAATGTGTGTTTTCATGAAAAAATAGACACATTTAAAAAAATTTTAAATTTAAAACAATTAATAGGACTGTCACAATCTACATTAATCTTCCCTGCATCGTTTCGTTTACTGAAATATTTAATTCTAGGATCGGCACCTAAATTATTTTGGATCAGTGATGATGTCAATTATTGAACTTAACTTATACTCCAGTATTTAGGGATTATTGTATCTTCCTGAGAAATCTTTAAAAATATGTTAAAAAACAGTAAAACAGTTCTGGAGTATGATTCTAGACACACTAGGTGGTGCTGCCTGTTATATATATATATATATACACACACTAGATAGTTTTGCTTGTTTTTATATATATATATATATATATATTTATTTATATATATATATATTTATTTATATATTGTGTAGGAGTGTCCAGCTATAGACTACACTAGACACACACTAGATGGTGCTGCTTGTCTGCTAAACAGCAACAAATATTTCCCCAGCAGAATATCCATCAAAGAGAGCAGTGTTGCTAAACTTGGTTCTGTCTGTAGACGAGTTTACAGAATATTTTCACATGCCTACTTTCATCATAGGTAATATTCAAATAGATAAAAAAAATCCCCCTCCCCACACAATGGGATATCAAGGGGGGGGGGGTCAGCAATATTGAGTTTACACCATAAACCTTTTATTTAAGTCGAATAAGGCTCGGTCGCTTAAGCTATAAAGTTTGGAAAGTAAAGGATTACTAGTGGAAAATAAATGAGTATATAGTAGACTAAGCAGTATCATTTCCAGTTGATGTTAGCTAATGTTTCAGTTTTTTCCAAAATCATTCTTAATACATTACAATACGTACAGTTTATACTTTTTTTAATCCTATTTAATTCTTTTGTATAAGTCAAAAGCAATGCTTAGGATCCGGATCCGTTGGATCTGCAAGATTTTGGCTTCCTGGATCCGGATCCGCAAAAATATGCGGATCCACGGATCCGGATCCAAGGGGTAAAATATCAACCAAAAACTGCAAAAATAAACTTTTTTACTCCTAAACCCTAGTCCCTAATATTGAATTTTTGAAAAAAATAGAGATTATTAAAATTTCCTCATTTCTGAATGGTTTATCAAGTTTAAGGAAAAAAACAGGCGAAAAAAAAAAACAAAAATTTGAAAATTATTTTTTTGTTAAAAAAATTCAGTAAATCATAAAGAATTGACCTGGATCTGGATCCGGATCCACTTCAAAATTAAATGGATCCTAAGCATTGGCCAAAAGTGTTGGTTTCCAATAGGCTCTACACTCTACATAAATTGAGACTTTCAAAATTGTATTCTCTTTAAGTTTGGCTTCTTTACACCCTGGATTATGCTGACCATCAGATTTTTCCAATAATTTGTTCATGAAAGATTGGGGTTGCTTCGTTCAGGCTTTTATATTTTTTTAGATACAACATTTTGCATTAAGATATTAATAACAAACTGAAAGAGAAGATAATATTGTAAATATGTCAGCTGTCGCAGGATTAAATTTGGGATTAGAAAGCTAAAAGATTTCAAGGGTGTAAATTTTCCAAAAAAAAATCCCTCCCCCCCCCTCCCTTTAAGAAAATTATATTTTCCGCAGAATTGGAGATAAAATAGATTCTTTTAGGAAAAATAAATGTTTTTGCCCTTTTTTCATCCCCCCATTAATCTAAGCCCAGGGGGGGGGGGAATTCCGAAAAATATAAACTCTTGAAATTTTGTTGTTTTGTGGCGTTTTTAAAAAGTTTTAATAAAACTTCCAACATTTAATTAAAGTTTGCTTTTATTAAACTTTGAACAAACCAACCTTGATCATTTTAACACTTTAGTTTTTGTATCGTTTTTAGTTAATTTGTTTGCCTACATTTTCTGATAAAGTGAAAATAATTGCATAAAGAAAAAAACAATTTGAAAAAAAAATATTTGTTTTTCTTACACTTCGTCAAATGTTGAGAGAAAATAAATAATAAAAAACAAACCTGTGACCGAATTTAATGAACTTGAGATACCTACCGCCGGATCAAATTAAAGTGAAAAGATAAAGGAAGGATTTGAATCGGTGATTCAAATATGAGCCGGTGGAAGGCAGATCAAATTCATTAAATCTGCCCCGGAACGATTCACAACACTATCTAAATTGCAGGCAAATCTTCGACCAGTTTGAAGCTGAGTCCCAGCTGTGTCGTCGGTTCACCGTGTTTGTGACGAAATATAATCTAATGTCAAAGGATAATCTGATTGTACCAATGTTGGAGCAGGATGCTAGCGCAGGAGAATCAGAAGCTTAGAATTTATATTTTATTAAATTCATTTTCTTTTATGTTTCATACAATAGTGTTGATCTCTGGGTAAACACATTTTTACAGGGGTGTATATTTTCTTTATAAATATCCCCAACCCTCCCCCCTTTAGAAAATCATTTTTTTTTCAAACAGTTACGTATGTTTGCGCGAATTTTGTTCGTGTTTTATTCCTTTAATTGGGGAAAATAGATGATTTTTATGGCAAAATGTATTTTTGGATATAAAGTATCAAAAATTATGATAAAATTTGTCATCCCCCAATCATTTTGGAGAGAAACCACAGTAAAAATGAATCAGTAATCTTTATCCTTAACATTGATCTAATTCATACTTTAAGGGTAATTTTGTGAATTGGGCATTGTCATGTTTGGATTTACTTGAAATTACGCTTTAACTTACTATAAGTTTGCAGTACATATTGTATTTGCTGGTTCAATGATGATTGTTTACTGTGAATATTTGATTTGAGTGACGACTTTAAACTCGCGCAGTACATTTGTAAAATTCTGGTTTTTATTTTTACAACTAAACTCAAATGAAAATTTAAAAAGCCAGAATCAATTTTTTTAATGCTAATACGTACTTTCATTAGGTACAAAAAGATAGTCCTAAGTTTTCAAAGTTAGAGTAAAAATGTTTTTATAGATAAATCCTGTTTTGACATAATTTTTCTACACTTTAGGGGATTGTAGTAGTAGTTTCAAGTTGCCTCAATAGTCAATATTAACGATTCAGAGCGGTACTTTATAAACCTTTGCCTCATCACAAACAAATGAGAAATTAATTTATTTATTTTTTTAAATATTATTTTTCATTGTTGTTTCTCAATAGAAGTAACTCGTGGATTTCTGCTAATAAAGAAACAATGTAGCAAATTGTCAGGATTGAACACTTTCATAGCTTGAAAATCTACAATTGCCATGGAGGGTCACTTGACATTACAACGACAGTGACTGACACCACACTTTATCATCTTAGTTTACTGAATTATATTTTCAATAAACATGGGACAACCAACCCATCCTTGTATTAGAATTACGTACCAGCACCACATGTCTAATACACGATGTAGATACCCTTAATTGTACAACACTTTAACATGCTGTAAATCTTAAAACTTCGTTATTATCATATTAGTGTACAGTGTACATTTTCAATACAGTGATTATCAGAAAATAGTGGAATGGTTGTCGTCTTTTTTTGCTTCATTTGTAATATGGAAAATGATAGGAAGCGTTCAAGAATTACAATATCCACACTTGAGTTCCAATTTTGAATTCAGACCTATTCATTCAAAGACGACAATAATTCTGCCATTAATTACTAATTATTGAACAAATGTTTTACTTGTTTCAATGTTTCCAAGATTTTGAATTTTAGAAAATAAATGTTTGAAAATCCGATTTTGACATTGAATATTGATGTTCCTAAGGAAAGTATAGAACTTTCATTTTCCTAAATGGCCTAGCCATTTGCGTTTTTTGGCCATTTCTTGGCAATTTTCAGTTAAATTTTAATTCGTCCGATCTATTTTAAGCTTCTGCATGTTCGGATACTTTTAACATTATAATTGATAGGATGTTGATCACTGATTTTTCGTCAAATATTTGAAATAAATCGGAAGATTTCGTACAAACATTCTATGAATTTTGTCCTGTTTATTGTAAGCTAGGATATCCAAGAAATATATCCGGACCCATTTCATTTTGATGCGGCTCCGTATCCTGGAGATCTTTGAATAGGATTCGGATCCAGGTAATAAGCTTCAATATTTACTACTTTTTGTAACAATTGAAAATTTTCAAAATAATGTCTTCTTTTTTCTCTTTTTTTATATTGAACCATCACAGATTAGTAAGTTTTTATTTATCTCTTATTAGTTGACAATTGAAAGCAAAAATATTAAGTTCGCATACTTTGGTTGATATTTTGCTCTTAAACATCTTTTTTTTTCGAGAGGTGGCACGGGGCCGATTTTGCTTTAAAGCTTTGAAGAACTCCCTACAGTTTCGATCATACAGGGTTACCCACAAAGGAAGAGACTTCAGAGACGACTGTACAGAATTTATATTGTCTGTTTCCTTGTATTTATGATTCCCTGCAACAGTAAACTTGTTACTTTCTTTTTTTACTCATTGATGAAGCCATAAAAAGATTATATTCAAGGCAGACGACTTAATTTAACCTCGGAATCGTCAAATTTAATAAGTTTCAGGTTGCCCTTAAAGTCTCATTCTTTGAGGGTAATCCTGTAAATAATCCTGCATCCTCAAAAAAGCAGTGAATATTTATTGTTCGCAAAGGGGGGGGGCAGTAGTCCTCTTGCCCCCCCTGGGATATTTTGGGGAAAAGGTTAAACTTAGGTGAAGTTGGTAAAAAATGAGCTTGCCCTAAAAAGAAATTTTAAAATTATTTTGGCGCTTCTCGCCATTTATTTTAATACTTAACCTTCTAATTATTTCTCTATCACATGCCACCCACCCCACTACTATTTCTCTATCACATGCCACCCACCCCACTATTATTTCTCTCATATAGCTTTATGCAGCATAAACAGTGTTTGGCACCGGGGGGGGGGCGCCATAAGATTAAATTAGGTGAGGGGGAGAATAAAGATGAGGGAGGACTTAAATTATTGTTTTTATAAGACTGCACAGAACTTCAACGAGTATAACAGAACTTTAAACAGTGGGATACTTTATGATATACTCCCAGAATGGGATTATAATATTCCAGGTCAGCAGAGGTGCTCTTGTATTGTGGATATCGAGATCAATGCTTGATCTCGATCTATTGTGAAACTGAAAATTAATGTAATCTTTATTCAATATCCCGTGGGATATTGTACCAAGTCAGGGGTTGAAAGGAGCATTGCTGAGAGATGGAAAACCCTGAAATGAAGGAAATTGATACTCCAATTATAAGTGCCAGAGTGGATATTGAGATCAAGCATTTGGAAGTATCAACAAAAGTTCCCAGCTCTAATTAAGTAAATCTTGTTAAAGTAGTTAGTCCCGCGAGGTTGCCAAATTACCACCTTTCTAACCAAAAAGTAGAATTGGTCTAGTCCAGGTGCATAATTTGGGCAGGTAGAACCCAGTACACCTTGTGTTGTGGAATCAGCTGATCAGTCGACTCCAGGCATTCAGATCTCCATAGTTTTAGTTTTCCCGCATTCTGTACAATTATATTGACAAGCTTTATGTACAGTATACAATAATAACAAAGCTCAGGTAAGAAATGTACATGTTCATTAACTGACATACATTCTTAATACTCTATCTTATCGATCTGTTCAAAAAGATCTTAAGTCATAAATCAATACAAATATTAATTTTCTTATTTTTAAGCCACGTTTATCCAACATAGAACTTTCCCCGATTCAATTCAATATTTAAAACCATCAACTTCTTTATTTCTTACAGTGGACCCATAAAGTTACGAAATAGAAAAAACGAATGTTACACTCAGTTATGATTTGATAACGTAGTCAGATGATCATGACACGCAGTAACTGAAGTGGACACATACATATTTCACGACATAAGTGGATTTTAAAGCCATCCGGCAAAACTATTTTCTTTATAGAAAAATTGCTAAAATGACGTCGTTCTATTCAACAGTTGTAAGGGTCTTTACATAAAAAACTTTAAAATAAAATAAAATAAATGTTTGTTTATTTGTAGAATGCATCTTGTGTTCGGATTTATATTCTCTTCTTTTCTTATTGGACAAACGTACTGCTGTAATGAGGTATGTATACAACTGTACATGTACTGTACTGCAAACAATTATATGAAAAATAAACCAGAAAGCCATATCTGTGTTGACTATAAAGTAAAACTTAGTTTCTGCAAGAAATAAACAAAACTCTGCCTGCTAATCACATTTCTCCCAGAAATTGTAGTACACTTTATATGTAAACAAAGATATTGGGGGGTTAAACCTGGTAGATCTTCCTTGGTGCAAACAAGATTGTGAAAACTTTAGATCATTACTGAAATATTATAATTTCAAGATATTAAGTTTCAGTTATATCTTTTTTATATGTTTTATATTTTTTAAATATTAGATATAATTTTTTTGTCAAATTTTAGTATTTTTTTTTAAATACTTCGTATAATTAGTAATTTGCAATAACTTTGTTACTTTATTTTTTTTTTTACTTTTTAAGGTTTTTAGACTTCAAAAGCTCCGCAAAAATCTTAAATTTTTAAATTGTTTTTTAAACAATTACTTTTCTTGCACTATGTATGCCATACTTCGACTTTTAGAGAAAATAAATCAGAAAAACGAAACTAAAACGAATCTAAAATGAACCTAAAACGAACTTAAAATGAACCCAAAACGAACCTAAAACGAACTTAAAATGAACCTAAAACGAATCAAAAACGATCGTTTTTTGTTGTTGATATTTTTCCGTTGTTGATATTTTTCCTTGGTTCTGCTGTTTTATTGGATACAAGCAATACACAGACAACCAAAATATATATATATATATATATATCTGCAATAAGATGTCAATCATAGGTTGACCAGCTTTAAGAGTCTGTCCTTGTTATTTAAAAATGAATGACCGATGTGAAACCTTTATCTGATCAATAATTAATGAAGAAAATATTTTCGTATTTAACTTTACAGGTTTATAAAATTTTGACAGTTACCTCCATTGTTTCTGGCGCAGAAATGAGCAAGTCACGATAGAAACCGCTATTAAAAGTATTTAATTTTTAATGAAAAAATAATGGATTTTTCCTACATTTTTTAACAGACAAAGCTGTTAATAATAATACTGTTGTGAATTGCTGTCTCAATGTAGACTGGAGAACTACACCTGAAATTACTTCTAACTCTACAGCCCCCTTTAAGCTTATTTATTTCTCTAAAATACATTAACAAGACAAATATTTCAACATTTTTTTATTTTTTGTCTTAATATTTCAATATTGTATATTGTTTCAGGCAGTATGTGCGAGTATAGTTTCTAAATGTATGCTGCTTCAATCCTGTAAATGTGAACTACAACCAGACTGCACCTGCTGCAAAAAATGTTTTGAATGTTTAGGAAAATTATTCATGCACTTAAACTAAATTTTTTTTTTTAATTTCTGCTTTCGTTTTAGGATTTCTAGCTTACTCATATCACACTAGAGTGGTATATATTTATCATAAAAAATAAGGTTTTGTTCATTAGAACTTCTTGAAATACAGTGGCAAGCGATTATATCAATACAATGTAGACTACTTCCAATTTTAATTTAAATCAAGCTGTTAAACAGCATGGATACACTTAAACATAGAATTCAAGAGAAGCTGTCAATTAAAAAAGCTTTTCTTTAATTAAAAAAGCTTGCTAACAGTCAACATTTCTTTGTCTTCATTGTATAGATATAATCACTTACCACTGTACTACTGCGGACCAATAATACTATTACCATCTGGAATCCTTTTTTTAGTTAGTCAAGATTTTGTGATTTTGAGAGGCTCCCGTAAAATCTGAAATAGACAAATTCTCAAAGGTTTATATTCTTTTTGATACTTTTTACCCCAAAATAATTTTATTTTCCAAAAAAAAAGAATTTATTTTTTTCTCCAATTCAGCGAATAAAACCATTAATAAATATTGCAATTTAAAGAGTGTTTGTATAATATCCCCTGTAGACTACCTGTACAGTGAGTGTTGTTCCTGTGTGGATATGTGCCCCAAACCAAATATAACTATTCACGAGCTCTCGAAGAAATCCCACGTGGAGGATTTAGTGGGAAACAGCCCACAGCTATTCCAGGTAGAAGATTTATACAGTGAGACCCATACAACTCTGGAATTGGAAGACGATTTTTAAGCAATCGGTATTTGATGTTGTTAAAAAAGCATAAAGTTTTACTTGTAGCTTAACACTCAATTTAGTAAGTACAAAATTCCAAAACTTGAATTTTATTTATTAAAATTTAAAAGTTTGATTGATGTTTCTTATAGAAATATGATTTTCTAAACCCTGATATTTATTATTCTATGCCCTGACTAATGAGATATTTACTGTTCTAGGCCCCGACTAATGAGATATATATTATTCTATGCCCTGACTAATGAGATATTTATAATTCTAGGCCCCGATTTAAGATATATTGATTGTTCTAGGCCCGGACTAAAGATGTTTTTATCCTGACTAATGAAATATTATTTATTCTAGGCCCCTACTAATGAGATATTTATTATTCTAGGCCCAGACTAATGAGATATTTATTATTCTATGCCCTGACTAATGAGATATTATTTATTCTAGGCCCCTACTAATGAGATATTTATTATTCTAGGTCCCGATTTAAGATATATTTATTATTCTAGGCCCTGAATAATGAGATATTTATAATTCTAGGCCCCGATTTAAGATATATTGGTTGTTCTAGGCCCTGACTAAAGATGTTTTTATCCTGACTAATGAGATATTATTTATTCTAGGCCCCCACTAATGAGATATTTATTATTCTATGCCCTGACTTATGAGATATTTACTGTTCTATATGCCCTGACTAATGAGATATTTATTATTCTATGCCCTGACTAATGAGATATTTATTATTCTAGGTCCTGACTAATGAGATATTTATTATTCTGTGCCCCGACTAATGAGATATTTATTATTCTATGCCCTGATTAATGAGATATTTATTATTCTATGCCCTGACTAATGAGATATTTATTATTCTATGCCCTGACTAATGAGATATATATTTTTCTAGGCCCCGACTAAAGATATATTTATTGTTCTAGGCTCGGCTTTATGAGATATATGAGATATTTATTATTCTAGTCCCGGCTTTAAGAGATATTTATTATTCTAGGCCCTGACGAATGAGATTGACCAATTAAACAGATGGTCTATAGTTACATTCCCCATCGACCTGCCCACCTCTTCCTCCTTCCAGCCTACCAGTAACAAGGTGGTCGTCAAGGACGCTGCCAAGGTATTATTAAAAGTTATCATTATTAAAATTAATATCATTTTTATCATTATTATCATTATTATCATTATTAACATTATTATCATTATTATTATAATTATTATCACTTATCATTTTATTATTCTAGTTTTTAATCATTAGTTTTAGTATTATCGATTATTATTATCAGAGGCGCATTTAAGACTTTTGGTAGGGGGGGGCAATATATTATTCATCATCGTTAACAGATTTTCATTATTATTATTATTATTTTAGTTTAAAGATAAAATTAAAACACTTAGAAAAAAGGAGTAAAAAAGTTAGGAACATAAAATGAACATTATTATTGTAAACGCACAAAAATCAAGTGAATAAATTGCTAAAAGCTATAAAAAAAAAACATATTTACCCTGTCCATTAACATTGCTAATATTTTCTATTGTTTCTTCAAAAAAATGTAGATAAGAATGAAAATAAATATTTTCAGGTTCTACAACAGTCCACTCTACCGGATGACAGTCACGTGACAGTAAACTGTACAGTAGCGTACATAGCTCAGTGTGTCAGCTGGAACAAATGCAAAGCTTCATGTAGATCCATGGGGGCGAGCTCGTATAGGTATAACTTTTACACAGTATCTTCAAGGGAATGTCTCACCTCCAATTAGAATGAAATCTAAATTAATATTTCTTCCATTTTCCATCAGGGTTTCTGTATGATAGTGACTTTACAGTTGAAAGAAGGACAAAAATTGACAAAAAAAAAATTTAAAAGAACATAGATATCTCCCTCATTGTTACTTAGATATTGAATTTTATTACTATTATTATTCTAGAAGATAGTTCCATTATATTGTATTCTAGATGGTTCCATTATATTGTATTCTAGATGGTTCCATTATATTGTATTCTAGATGGTTCCATTATATTGTGTTCTAGATGGTTCCATTATATTGTATTCTAGATGGTTCCATTATATTGTATTCTAGTTGGTTCCATTATATTGTATCCAAGATGGTTCCATGATATTGTATTCTAGATGGTTCCATTATATTGTATTTATTCTAGATGGTTCCATTATATTGTATTCTAGATGGTTCCATTATATTGTATTCTAGATGGTTCCATTATATTGTATTCTAAGTGGTTCAATGATATTTGTATTATAGATGGTTCCATTATATTGTATTATAGATGGTTCCATTATATTGTATTCTAGATGGTTCCATTATATTGTATTCTAGATGGTTCCATTATATTGTATTCTAGATGTATTCTAGATGGTTCCATTATATTGTATCCTAGATGGTTCCATTATATTGTATCCTAGATGGTTCCATTATATTGTATCCTAGATGGTTCCATTATATTGTATTCTAGAAGGTTACATAATATTGTATTCTAGATGGTTCCATGACGGATGTTGTGAATGTGTTGGTCAGGACTGTATTAACTATGGCATCAATCAATCAAGGTATATTAGATTAAAAATCTAGGCCATAATTTCATTGAATGACGGGTTGTCTTTTAATATGAATAATAATAATAGTGCCAAACCCAGAAATCTTTTATTGACATGAATTAAAATATAATTTCTAATAGCTAAAGGAAAGAACTTCATGGCTTTGAAGGTTGATTTGTATAAGGAATCCTTTAATTTCATAGAATATAATTCCGATAAAAATGTCATATGTATGTACTAAATGACGGGTTGTCCTTTAATAATAATAATAATAAAAATGTACATTGAACATTAATTTTAATAGATATAATTGAAAATATTATGGGTCCGGAACATGTCACCAGAACTCCTACCAATGGCAGAGCAATATTATTGTCACGTGTCTCCGTCTGTATACTGCACTGCGGGAGTTCTGGTCACGTGATACGGACGTATATTTAAAGATATTACTAAATAAACTTTAAAATTTAGAAAACATGTTATTATTAAAAATGAAACACATTGACTTTTATTCAAATGAATCTTTTGCCAAAAATTTTGTTTTAACCGTTGTATTTTTTTCCCCAAAAAATTATCTGAGAACATTCTTAAATGTCTGAACAACCCCTTAAAATTGATTGTAAAGGTCACTTCAAGTAAGTCTCCATCTATAGAGTGACATGTCCGATTCACAACGGCATCCTTAGAAGCGTTGTCTGATCACATTATTGATGCAAATAAATGTTTTAAAGAGTACTGTTGTAAATAGAGCATGCCTCTTTTTTTAATGGAAGGTCATTTGAAATCACGTCTACAGACCCTTTCATGCCCCCCTGGTTTAGGTGTACTGACTGTCCTATCCTGGAGGACGAGGACGAGTTGACGGACGAGGAGATGGAGGAGTTGGTCAATATGCCGGACTACGAGGATTTATCGGACCTCCCGACCTCGACTCATCCTAAGAAAGCAAAAACATAATTTACCAATTATCAACAATATCTTATTTCCATGTATTATACTGTAAAACAAATAAAATTTTATAAAACTGTTTGACATTTTAATACAAGGTGTTTAAATAAACATGGGTTTAAGTGCCTACATTAAAACCGTCTCTTGAAAATTTACAATTGATTATCTCTCTGATTATCTAATAATCTAAGTTTGAAATATCAAAGGTTTATAAAATCTGGTTGTAAAGACATGGATTCGTAAATTTAAGTTTGCGTCAAAGGCTTTTGAATGAAAATCGGATTTACATGTAAACTCGGAATATTACTACTGAATACTTAAGATTTGTATAAGATTTTTTAAAAGAAAAATCCTAATTTTAATAATTTAACTCGTTATCTGGTCACGTTTTTTAAACCCCACACGAGTTTACCATTTTTTAAATGTTCTTTGAAAGTTTGGTTTTATTACATTATGGTAAACTTTTATAATAAACATTCTGTTTTTTTTCCGAAATTTGTAAATCAGAAAAAATGAACGTGTTATATATAGGAGATATATTGATAAAGTCAATTTGATCAATACTTTTGTATTTTCATTTTAAGTTAAAGAATAACCATTCACAATAAATCTCTGTGCATTTACAATTAAAATGAAAAAAAAACGCAATTATTTTTTTAGATTGAGCAGGGATAAATACATATAGATTTAAGGGTAAATATTTATAAATAATATATGTAATATATGTATTCTTGAACCAGCTCACCATTGTTTTCATGTAGAAGGGGGGTAGGCAGAACATACTCAAATATGGTGCCATAAAGTTAAGATATATCCCCCTTTTCGATATTTAGTCTGGGTTAAAAAAACCGGAGCAAAGTTCGAAAAACAAAATTTAAGCAAATTATAAATTCACCTGAAAAAAATTAAGTATCCAATTAAAATTAAAAGCAAATAATGGCTCTCTCTCTAAATAATTGGATGTTTGTTGACGATCATAGACTTCTCTTCCCTGCCTCCAGAGTTTAGTAGAGGGCGGCACAGAAGTGACTCCAGAAGTTAGAAAAAATATACTGTAACTACATTTGTAAAATGAATTGTGAAACTTCAACCAAGATTATCTGTGTCCTGATGTACTCCTGTGTAGTACTTATTGTACCCCCAATCCCAAATCTCTACACATTCATCATCGACTGCTTGGCGTACACTGTCACAATCGCCGCATCGGTTTTCGTAATCTACTTTCTCAACACAAGACCCTCTTCGCAGAAGAATATTCTAAACAAAATCTTAATTCTGACGGTTGCTGCAATCATACTGAAATGTACTAGAGACATCTTGGTGTCTTTCATTGCCTGCTTCTTGACTTCGGAGCTTGCAGAATTCATAGACACAAACCCCAGGATGGTTTATCTCCTAGCCATCAGGTACTACATAATTTTGAAGCTAGGGATGGCCGTTTGGTTGTCAGCTGGAAGACTTCTACTCTTCACCAATCCAGTACTTTTTCATCGACTGAACCCAACTAGGGGAGCAATGGTGGCAGTTTTGATAACATTTAGCATTGGTTTTATCGACTTTATTTACATGTCTGTAGTGTATGGTGACAACCTAAGGAATTCAAAAATATGGTTAAACTTTATGACGGATACAGGTATTACCAACAGGAGGGTTGATAACCAAACCTCAAAACGAAACGTCACAATAGAAGAAGAAGAAAGTTCGAATTTATGCTATCAAGTTCCAACTATCCAGCTCCTCTTAGTGTGTGCCATACTGATGGAAGTGTCGCGAATTGTATATTTGACGCTTAAGGAATATAAAAAGAAAAATGCAAAAGTTGGACCTATTCCTTCTATATCAATGAAAAAACTTCCTTTGCCAGGAATCCATGATTTAAACGTTGCCATTTCTACCGTAGAACTTAGAGAAAATAAGCATTCAAGTTCGGTCAACAACTATAATTTTCAGGCACAAATTCAAGACCCTAGAAGAGCTCCTGGAAGAAGATTAACAAGTAAGCAACGATCAAAGTCTTTGCCAAGGATGTATGGATTTTACAAGGCTAAAAAAAACAAAAAATGAAAATTCGACAGCCTTCTTTCTTTTCCAGTCTGGCAGGAAGTTAAAAAGAAAGCTAAGATCAAAATCATCACTAGTATTCCAAGAACAGGATTATGTTAGAACAGACCATGAAGATAAAATGAAAACCCCCCCCCCCCCCTGTAGGATCTTTCAAGAACTTGATAAAACTAAGATCAGTGTCATCAATTGGATCAAACGAACAAACTGTAAAATCTTACAGTAATGATCAAAAAGATCAAACTAATTCCTCTTCAGTAGAAGATTCCAGGAACTTTAGAAAGTTATCTTTAGGATTGCAAGGAAAGTATGAAGACAATGAAGATCAAAAAGATCATACAAATTCCACTCCAGTAGTTTTTTCCATGAAATTGATCGGAAAACAACGATCAATGTCGTCAATAGGATTACAAGAACATGATAATGTTAAAACTAACAATGAGGATCAAAAAGATTCAAGATTCAAGATTCAAAAGCATTCCTCTCCAGTAGTTTCTACCATTAATTTGACAAGAAAATCAAGATCAATTTTGTTTGCAAAGGTTCAAGTACATAAAATCACAACAAAGAGGAAAGTTCCCGAAGATCAAATTGACTCTTGTTCAAGAGATTACAGCAGAAACTCAACAGTCAAATCTCGAAGTTTAGCATTGAAGACATCGCTGCAAATACAGGATATTGAAGCTGACAGAATAAATGTATGCAATGAACAACCTCAAGAAGTTTCTGTTAGAACCTTCCTAGAACCACACTTGCCGAAGAATGGAGTTACAAACTACAATATTGATGCAGAGGATCACATAAATACCAATTCATCAGGGATTCATTCGTTTGAATGTAAAACCATAATGAGGAACATTATTCAACAGCAATGTATGAAAACGGGAACATTAATTACTATACTTCTAGCTATAGGGCTTGTAGTGACAAACTTCATGTATTTCTTCCCCGAACTGTATAATGCGTCTCTCAGAATGTTAATTACTAGGCTTGGTACTTTTGTTGTGATAGTTCTGCTAGTTTTGTTCGATAAAGATATTATCGACTGTTTTCAACAAAAAGTTTTCGTTCATTTTTCACATCAATAATATGTAAACTATGAAAATATAAAATTGAAATATGAATAGAATATGAAAATATAAAGAATGATATTGAAAATGAGAACTTTAAGAATTCATCTGAAGGGGGTTAGAAAGAAAAAAAACATTTCCATGTCAAAAATAGTAAAAAAGACTCAATATTTCTTTCAAAAAGTTTCAATATTCTAAGATTTCGTTCAAAAAATATCAATTCTACATAGGCAACATCATTTAAACAATAAATGAAATAAAGGAACTAAATTTTTGCCACTAACTCTGATTTTCTATTCCTCATATCTTTGCAAAGCGATGTCGTAGACCTTTGATGAATTTGATTCGATCAAATAGTCTATATTTAAAATATCAAAGGTTTACATCAACATGTGCGGAGAAATAGAAAACTTTAATTTGTGGCAAAGATTTAATTCCTTTCCCAGACAATATAAAAATGTACTTTTAAGGCAATTAGAAAATGATTGATATAAATCATAAATGATATACAGGGTGTCCCACGAAACATGACAGCTGGTAAATAATTTGGAATGTCTTCTTCCCTATACTGTAATAAATAATATAGACTTTTTGCATTTTTTTCGTTCAATCAAATCTTTTACTAAAATATATTTACTTTAAAGTCAATTTTACTATAATATGACGACCATTAAATATTCTTATAATTCTATTCGGTATTAAACAATTTAAGTAATTATGGAAAAATACATTTTAAATTATTCACCAACAGTCATGTTTCGTGGGACACCCTGCAACTAGATTTTAAAGAAAAAGGAAAACATTCCAGTATAAGAGCGGAAAAGTTCTAATTATTAAAGGGAGTGTTTACGAACAATTTAAAGGGGGTATAGGCTTACGGCGAAAAATAAGCGCTTTTGGTCGACACTAATCTTACTTCTATTTGTTGCGTAAATAAGGAGAAAATTGTTAAAACGACTCATACCGAAGAACGTGTTTGGCTCTCACCTCTGATGGTAGGTAGAGATCAAATCTTGATAATATGTTTACTTTAAGACCGGATCATTTTATGATCATGAAAATGCATGACACTAGTCTGAAATTATTGTACTACAGAACAAGGTCAAAAAACCTAAAATATAAAAGCATTAGATCCGTGACGTTACAATATTTATATACCTTCCTTTAAATATCTCATCTTTAAAATTCCTGCATAAAATGTTTACATTAGATATAAGTCAGAAATTGTTCAGGTATCAAAGTTACAAGAAGTTTTTAAATATTTCTTATATTTTCCAGGTCGTCTTGATTTTTCCATCACTCCTTCAGTAGCAGTATTTGAAGAGAATTTCTCTTGTTAGTTACTCCTGTAGCTTTAATCTACTCCCGTAGCTGGCAGTAAAGAACAGAGTAACCCTTAAACATCGCCAATGGTTAACTTTGTGCATTAAAGATTTTTATAAATAGATATCACCTTAGGCTATTAATCCTGACCCCCACTTGCTCATAGTTTATACATAATGGTGAGAAACCATCTGAAAATATAGCAACTTTTTGAATTTGTATGGACGCTACGTTCTTCAGCATGAGACGTTTTTAACAATTTTATCCTTATAGACGCAATAGAGAGAAGTAAAATTAGTAGCGATCAAAAGCGCTTATTTTTCGCTGTAATCCTGTACCCCCCTTCATTTTTTGCGAACACTCTGTTTCAGTCGGTTAAAAGTTTTATTATATCTCTCCCTTAGCGTGTTGCTACGTCAAAGAAAATAGATATTTTTTAGGTCTGAGACCGACCTTTTTGTTTGTTTAAATTGTAATATACATTAGAGACCCTAAACTTATCCTTGAACCTATCCTATTCAATAAGCCTCTTCCTAAACCTATCCTGTTCACAAAACCTCTTCTTAAGCTTATCGTATTCCAATAAACCTCTCCTTGAACCTATTCTATTCACTAAACCTCTTCTTGAACCTATCCTATTAACTACACCTCTTTTTCACCCTATTCTACTAACTAAACCTCTCCTTGAACCTATCCTATTCAATAAACCTTTCCTTGAACCTTTTCTATTAACTTAAACCTCTCCCTGAACATATCTTATTCAATAAACCTTTCCTTGAACCTATCCTATAAACTAAACCTCTCCTTAAACCTATCATATCAACAAAGCCTATTCACTAAATCTCTCCTTGCACCTTTCCTATTCGCTAAACCTCTTCTTGAACCTATCCTATTAGGTAAACCTCTCCTTGAACCTATCTTATCATTAAATCTCTCCTTGTACCTATCCTGTATAATTAAACCTCTCCTTGAACCTATCCTTTTAACTAAACCTCTCCTTGAACCTATCCTATTAACTAAATCTCTCCGTAAACCTATAATATTTAATAAACCTCTCCCTGAACCTATCCAATTCACTAAACCTCTCCTTGAACCTATTCTATTCGCTAAACCTCTTCTTGAACCTATCCTATTAACTACACCTCTGTTGACCCTATTCTACTAACTAAACCTCTCCTTAAATCTATCCTATTCAATAAACCTCTCCCTGAACCTATCCTATTCACTAAACCTCTCCTTGAACCTATCCTATTCGCTAAACCTCTTCTTGAACCTATCCTATTAACTACACCCCTTTTGACCCTATTCTACTAACTAAACCTCTCCTTGAATCTATCCCATTCAATAAACCTCTCCCTGAACCTATCCTATTCAATAAACCTCTCCTTGAACCTATCCTATTAACTAAACCTATCCCTAAACCTATCCTATTAAATAAACCTCTCCTTGAAACTATCCTATTCAATAAACTTCTCCCTGAACCTATCCTATTTTCTAAACCTAGCTTTTCCCCACAAATTGTGCAAGTTTTAAATTATATCATTTTAAGTTCATCCTCAAAATTTATTAGTTTGCTGTATCGCCATTGTTCTCCTGATTTGTATTTTAAACTGTATAGAACTTACACTCACATTATTTTATTTAACGGCTAAACACTCTTCAGTCTTTTGCTTTAATGAAATAGAATTTATTTAACTATTTGGATTTTGGAACTTTAAATTTTCTCTTTACTTTCCGTAGCTCATTCTGTAGGGGTGAGCAGTTGAACTTTAGGGGATGAGCGATTTTCCAGGGGTGTGCGGCCTCTCCATGGTCACCCCCTTGTATCAGCCTATTCACTAAACCTCTACTTTAACCTATCATGGTAAATTTGATTTTGTCAAGATCTAAATTAATAAAAATCACGGAACCTCTTCAAAATCTGATGGTGAGCCAAGCCCGAAACCTGATAATCATTCGTGGACCATTAAATCAATTAAAACCCATTTAATCCACGGTTACCGCTAAGGGTAATTAAGGACTACTCAAGATTTCCATTAGCAGAGGTCGTTTACCACAATCAGCTACTAAGTAATACAAATCTTATATTTGAACATAAAATGAATTCATCAAAGAGATCTTTGGTGATGAAACAGGAATCATTGATCAGAGGATACTATTTCTATTTTAAGTTCCACGAATAGTTTTAATTCAAGAAATTAATGGCAAAATATTTCTAGAAAAAAAATAGATAAAATAAATGAATATTTAGCTATTTATTCGAGTTAGAACAAAAAAATCCACTTTTTGATAACTTTTATCCCTCACCATTAATTACACCTTAGAAATTGTATGTTTTCTGTTGAAGTGTCCATATTTCTAAATCAAGAGTGAAAATTAAACTTGGTAAAGAACCATATTTGGATTAAGATACGTCTTCAGTTGGGTTTTGTTCTTTAGATTCTTCTTTAGTTGGTTTTAGTTCTACAGATTCTTTTTTAGTTGGTTTTTGTTCTTTAGGCACTTCTTCAGTTGGTTTTCATCTTCAGTTTCTTCCTCAATTGGTTGTTTGTTCTTCAGATTTTTTTTCGATTGGTTTTTTGTTCTTCTTCTTCTTCTTCTCTTGGTTTTATTCTTCAGATTCTTCTTTAGTTGGTTTTTATTCTTTAGATACGTCTTCAGTTGGTTTTTATCTTCAGATTCTTCTTCACTTGGTTTTTATTCTTCAGATTCTTCTTCAGTTGGTTTTTATTCTTTAGATTCTTCTTCTTTTGGTTTTATTCTTCAGATTCTTCTTCAGTTGGTTTTTATTCTTTAGATACGTCTTCAGTTGGTTTTTATTCTTTAGATACGTCTTCAGTTTTTTTTTTCAGATTCTTCTTCACTTGGTTTTTATTCTTCAAAATCTGCTTCAGTTGGTTTTTTATCTTCAGATTCTTCTTCAGTTGGTTGTTATTCTTTAGATACGTCTTCAGTTGGGTTTTTTTCAGATTCTTCTTCACTTGGTTTTTATTCTTCAAAATCTTCTTCAGTTTGTTTTTGTTCTGATAGTTCTAAATGATAATATTTAAGATCTTGTTTAGATGCCTGTACATTGTAGATGACAGATTTATGTACAGGGTAAGATAAATGTGAAGATTGATGTACAGGGTAGAGAATCAATGTAAAGATTGTGATGATATTATTGCAATTTTATTGGTTCCAGCGTGCTAACTAACAATAAACATAAATATAGGATACATCTAGTCTCGCCACAGATATACTGACCAAGCTTTTAAATTTTTTTAAAAATTTATTTTTGTATAATTCAGAAGATATTTGAATGCTTCATAATCGTTGTTCTGTCCAAAAGCTGATTGCGAGATAAATTCATTCAAATAATTGATATTTTGCTTAGAAACTAACTTTCTCCGTGAAAGTCAAACATTTCGAACTATGAATTCTGTTAGATCAAATAATAAGTTTGAAACATCTATTGTATACACAATCAGGTTGCAATGATGTAGCGATGACAAAATTTGACTTTGTTGGAAGGACTAAATTTTTTTGATTATTATATTTCATCAAAAAAATGCGTGTGATTGTAAAATACAGTTTGAAATTTTGAAATAAAAAATTACCCCCATATCTAGCCTTGTCACCTGCTAGAGATTGTCTAATTAATTTATAAACTATTCTTTGAAATCAGACTGGAATAAGGGAGGGGGTACACTGTGTAGAGTGTAGAGTGTAGAGTGTAGAGTGTAGAGTGTAGAGTGTAGAGTGTAGAGTGTAGAGTGTAGAGTGTAGAGTGTAGAGTGTAGAGTGTAGAGTGTGTAGACCTAAATGATAGACTAATTATATTTTAATCTAATGTTGGATCTAGGTTTGATGTTTACTAATAGCTAGCAGCACGTTAAGTTTATAATAAACGTTTCACCAAAATAATTAATTAACTTAAAGGGAGAGTTCGTGAAATAGTACAGTGAAGAATAAAGCTGAATGAAATTCGGTATATATAGTCCACTGAATTATGCAAATGCTTCATTTTAATTTCAAATTGAAAAAGAGGGGTTTTAGAGATTTCCAATCTAACAGTAAAGAAAACAAAAAGTGTGTAAAATTATACTAAACTCACTTTTCTATCATTTGTTTGCAGAAAATTATGTAGCAATGATCAAATTTTATATATTTACATGAATATTTACATGAATATTCAGTAGTATTTCATATAAATTTAGTGTTGTGTACCACTAGGAATCACGCAACTGGACTGTATCTTGCTTCTGGTTTCCAAATATTAACATAAAACTTTGTCATTTGCAAACCAGAAATTGTAAAATGATGTTTGGATTTTGAAAAAATGTATGAAGGGGTTTAAAAAATTAAAACCCTTGTTATATTTTAGAAATTGTAAATATAGAAAGTATAGTTAATTGTATAGTCTGTGGTTGATTCTTTGGAGAGATGCTGTCCAGAAAAGATCAATTCTCAAAAGACGTTTATTAAATAATCAAAATCAGAAACACTCTTTTTTCTATCTATCTATCTATCTATCTATCTATCTACCAATCTATCTATCTATCTATCTATCTAACCATCTATCTATCTATCTATCTATCTATCTATCTATCTATCTATCTATCTATCTATCTAGATTGTGTTGGACCTGCTGAAATCTATTAAAAAGTAAACTTGTAAAATTTGATGGATTCGACAAACAGGCTCACGAAGCTTTCAATATACTCACCTACACGGGGGTGCAAAGGCTGAAACCAGATAAAACAAAGAAAATTTAAAGATTAGTCTTGGAAACAGCACATTGCAAATTATAAAACATATGAAAATTTAAAAAGTTATCCATCAGATGATTGTGTAAAATATTTCTCCCCATAATTTTCAAATATTTTCTATTTAGCCTACTTCATGGTTTGACCAATAACTAGGAAAAGTATTGAGAATTTAGTGTCCTTTTTTATTCATGAAACCTCAAGGTAGAAAATAAATAACATTATAGTGGTAAAAATCCAGTTTAATACTATTGAAGAAAAATTACCTATTTTCCTACTTTATGCTGATTAATTTCAACAAGCGAAAAAAGTTGCAAAAATATCAGAATATCAAATGATGCCAAATGAACAAAAATCTTTAAATGATTAAAAAAATGTACGCTATAAACAGTTAGGAAAATTGAGACGCACTGCGCTTGTACTCCATAATTAGGCATTTGACATTTGCTATTTTGATATTTTTGCCAAAAGTTCTTTAAAATTTATCGAAATATCCGGATTGAAAAACTGAAGTTATAAACTTTTGTTATCGTAAAATTTTGTCCAAAATGAAATAATTACGGACCAAAAATTATTTTTAACAGAAGTGTGCTGGCCTCTAATCAAACAGTTTTGAAATATAAAAAATGGACAGGATAAATTTTACAGATACACTTTTATATATAATAATATAATTACATCATAACTATATATGATGAAAAAACTATATCTAAGTCTGTAATGTATCATGGTTCGGCCTGCCTGTCTATGCAACCGTCTGGTCCTGCCAACTTTTTGCGTATTTTTCTGCCTGAGTAGGTTTGGTTTGGTTAATTACCCCTTGGTAGCTACCACAGTTAACACTTATACAAAGCTCATTTAATTTTGGTTAAAAAAAAATAAAAATTTAAATAAGAGAAGTCAAACAAAAAGGTCATGATTAACCTGCTGTTTTAAGCAAAATGATTAGTTTTGCTTAAATTGAAATTATAGCAATTTTGCTTCTTGTTTTTTTTCCCAAGTATTAGCATTGGAAAACCACACACACACACTCACCCTCACACACATACCACACCCCTACCCATATGGAGATAGAATTTTTATGGAGACAAATATTTGAAATTTTGATCATTCATAAACCTTCCCTGGAGTCCCTAGATGTCCCACAAAAAATTTGGGCCCGATCGGTTTAGCCGTTTTGACGTTTATTGGATACAAACAGACAGACAGACAAACAGACAGACAAGCCAAATTTATATATAGATTATCGTTTTCATAACTGCAATTATTAATTTTACCTTTATTTTTTCTATCAACAGCATTTTTGGTGTTTAATTATTTCAATTTGGAATATTTCTTTATATTTTGAGTTAAGTATACACTGTGTTGATTGTTAAGCTCGAAATAAAATATTTGTTTATGAATTGTGTTGAGAGACAGGATAATAGATGGTCTTCAAAATTCATTTATATTCGCTACCTAACCCAACCTAACCTATCCTAACCTCATTCTATACTATGTACAGATTATTCTACATAATGTATATATTTACTATCTAGCTATCTATATTATTCTTTATATATATATTTAATCTATATTATGAAAATAAAATCATAATATTACAAGTTATTTCTCTGCCTCTAGTACTCCGGTTCTTTAGTTCTCTAGTTCTTTAGTTTTTTAAGTTCTCTAATTCTCTAGTTCTTTAGTTTTCAAGTTTTCTAGTTCTCTAGTTCTCTAGTTCTTTAGTTCTCTAGTTCTCTAGGTCTTTAGTTCTCTAGTTCTTTAGTTCTCTAGTTATCTAGTTCTGTAGTTCTTTAGTTCTCTAGTTCTTTAGTTCTCTAGTTCTTTGTTCTCCAGTTCTCTAGTTCTCTATTTCTTTATTTCTCTAGTTTTCTATTTCTCTATTTTTCTAGTTCTCTAGTTCTTTTGTTCTTTAGTTCGCTGTTTCTTTATTTTTCTAGTTCTCTAGTTCTTTAGTTCTCTAGTTCTCTATTTCTTTATTTTTCTAGTTCTCTAGTATAGCGGGTCAAATTGTGATCGAAAGTCACAGCTTTCTGGAATATTGACAGAACCGTTCTCTAATTCCCTATTTCTTTAGTTTTCTATTTCTCTATTTCTCTAGTTCTTTCGTTCTCCAGTTCTCTAGTTCTCTAATTCTCTATTTCTCTAGTTCTTTTGTTCTCCAGTTCTCTAGTTCTCTAATTCTCTATTTCTCTAGTTTTCTATTTCTCTATTTCTCTAGTTTTCTAGTTCTTTTGTTCTTTAGTTCGCTGTTTCTTTATTTTTATAGTTCTCTAGTTCTTTAGTTCTTTAGTTCTCTAGTTCTTTAGTTCTCTAGTTCTTTAGTTCTCTAGTTCTTTAGTTCTCTAGTTCTTAAATTCTCTAGTTCTCTAGTTCTCTATTTCTTTATTTTTCTAGTTCTCTAGTATAGCAGGTCAAATTGTGATCGAAAGTCACAGCTTTCTGGAAAATTGACAGAACCGTTAAGTCCACGTGCTCTAGTTCTCTAGTTCTCCGGTTCTCCGGTTCCCTGGTTCCCTGGTTCTCCGATTCCCTGGTTCTCCGGTTCTCTAGTTCTCTAGTTCTCCGGTTATCTTGTTCTCCAGTACTCTGGATCTATTTTCCCTTTTTCTTTAGTTCCCTGATCGAAGAGTCGTGTAGATATAGAACTCAGAGTTGAATAAAATCATGATTCAAGATTATTTATGCAGAGAAATATTAACACTCCAGAGTTAAAATCTTAAGTCTCGGAATACTTGAAACTTCAGGTTTCTTTTTTGTACTTTTTTTCATTTAATTCAGAGTTCGCAAATTTTCCATTTAGCAGGATCTAAATTAAGAGGTTTAAAAAATATTAGACATTTTTGTATTCTTCTGTTCAGAACAAAAAACTAATAGGTTTATTCAGTTCTCTCCAAATGTTTTCACGTTTTTAAGTTCTTCAGCTAAACACAGATCAGAAGTCAACGCTTTTTAAGGAAATATTCAAAGTTTAAATGGAGAAACTTCGCAATTTTAAATGTATGAAGCTACGACTCAGGAAGATCTGAAGGAACTGGGAATTTGAGAATATAAATATTCAAACACATGCTGTCAGCTTTCTTCAAAATTAACAACACTTCATGCTTAGTAAATCTTACTATATGCGTGAATGATAGCTTAAGACTGTTAGACAGTTAGATAGAAAGCTATACGTTTTTTGGCGAATTTCCATTTGTTCATTAGTTTAGTCTACAAAACATCTGCGAGACATTTTGGATTTAGTGATTGGTGAAATAGAGTTGAACTACAAGGTACTTTTAAATTCAATAGATATTAAAATTCGAATTCTACATAATTCCTTATTTTTAATGTCTTAATAATATTTGTATTAATGTCACGATGGGTTTAATTTTTTTTACATTTTCGTGATTTTCAATATATAAATATGTAGATATAACATGCTCTAATGATATCCATAATATCAATATATAGATATATGAATATTCATAATTAACTATTGAATATCTATTATTAATTACTACATAAATATCAATTATATACTGCATGAATATTTAATATCCCTATTGCATGAATATTCATTATCCCAACTGCATGAATATCCATTATTCTTACTACATGAATATCCATTATCCCTACTGCATGAATATCCATTATCCTTACTACATGAATATCCATTATCCTTACTACATGAATATCCATTATCCCTACTACATGAATATCCATTATCCCTACAGCATGATCAAAAAACCCTATCCCTACTACATGAATATCTATTATCCCTACTAAATGAATATCCATGATCAATTCTACAGGAATATCCATTATCCCTACTGCATGAATATTCATTCTTTCTACTACATGAATGTCCACTATCCCAACTACATAAATATTCATTAGCCCTACCATATATGAATATCCATTATCCCTACTACATGAATATCCATTATCCCTACTGAATGAATATCCATTATCCCTACTGCATCAATATCCATTATCCCTACTACATGAATATCCATTATCCCTACTATATGAATATCCATTATCCCTACTGCATGAATATCCGTTATCCCTACTGCATGAATATCCATTATCCCTACTACATGAATATCCATTATCCTTACTACATGAATATCCATTATCCCTACTACATGAATATCCATTATCTCTACAGCATGATCAAAAATCCATATCCCTACTACATGAATATCTATTATCCCTACTATATGAATATCCATTATCAATTCTACATGAATATCCATTATCCCTACTACATGAATATCCATTATCCCTACTGCATGAATATACATTATCCCTACTGCATCAATATCCATTATCCCTACTACATGAATATCCATTATCCCTACTGCATGAATATCCGTTATCCCTACTGCATAAATATCCGTTATCCCTACTACATGAATATCCATTATCCCTACTACATGAATATCCATTATCCCTACTGCATGAAAATCCATTATCCCTACTACATGAATATCCACAGTCCCTACTGCATGAATAAACATTATCCCTACTGCATGAATATCCACTATCCCTACTACATGAATATCCATTATCTATCATATGAATAACTATTATCTAGCCTAGTATGGAGGGTATGAATAATAAAAGCTATGTCTAGTGGACACTATATTGTACACAAAACACATAAATGTCAGCTTCAAGAATAATCTATGATTTACAGACCATTAAGAAAATGTAAACATACGGTGAGCACTGTGCACTGTGCAGTGTGCCTGCAAACTCACTGACCCCCCTCCTCTTCTACTTCATACTTTTTTTACCCCCCCCCCCATCCTCTCCCTACCCCATCCTCTTTCATCAATTTTTTGTAACCTTTACCTTTTCATTTTCCTCACTAAATACCTTTTCTAGTTCCTCGATCTCTCATTCTTTTGACTTCCCCACATAAACCATCTAAAATCTTGCATTAGTCCTTTTACTTCGTTCATCTTCTTTCTATTATCCTTTCTCACACCTAGCCCCTTTCATCTTATTCTACTCCCTTTCATATCTTGATCACTTTCTCACACCTAGCCCCTTTCATCTTATTCTACTCCCTTTCATATCTTAATCACTTTATCACACTTAGCCCCTTTCATCCTTTCATCTTATTCTACTTCCTTTCACATTTTAATCACTTTCTCACACCTAGCCCCTTTCATCTTATTCTATTCCCTTTCACATCTTAATCACTTACTCACACCTAGCCATTTTCATCTTATTCTACTCCCTTTCACAACTTAATCACTTTCTTACACCTACCCCCTTTCATTTTATTCTACTCCCTTTCACATCTTAATCACTTTCTCACACCTAGACCCTTTCATCTTATTCTCCTCCCTTTCACATCTTAATCACTTTCTCACACTTAGCCCCTTTCATCTTATTCTCCTCCCTTTTACATCTTTACCACTTTCTCACACCTAGCCCTTTTCATCTTATTCTACTCCCTTTCACATCTTAATCACTTTCTAACACCTAGCCCCTATCATCTTATTCTACTCCCTTTCACATCTTAATCACTTTCTAACACCTAGCCCCTATCATCTTATTCTACTCCCTTTCATATCTTAATCACTTTCTCACACCTAGCCCCTTTCATCTTATTGTCCTCCCTTTCACATCTTAATCACTTTCTCACACCTAGCCCCTTTCTTCTTTTTCTCCTCCCTTTCACATCTTAATCACTTTCACACACCTAGCCCTTTTCATCTTATTCTCCTCCCTTTCACATCTTAATCACTTTCACAAACCTAGCCCCTTTCATCTTATTCTCCTCCCTTTCAAATATGAATCACTTTCTCACACCTATCCCCTTTCATCTTATTCTCCTCCCTTTCACATCTTTACCACTTTCTCACACTTAGCTCATTTCCATCTTATTCTCCTCCCTTTCACATCTTAATCACTTTCTCACACCTAGCCCCTTTCATCTCATTCTCCTCCCTTTACATCTTTACCACTTTCTCACACTTAGCTCATTTCCATCTTATTCTCCTCCCTTTCACATCTTAATCACTTTCTCACACCTAGCCCCTTTCATCTTATTCTCCTCCCTTTCACATCTTAATCACTTTCTCACACCTAGCCCCTTTCATTTTATTCTCCCCCCTTTCACATTTTTACCATTTTATCACACCTATTCCTTTTAAATTTTCCCCTTTCCTTCCCTTTTCACCACTTTCTCTCCATTGGTTACATAGAGATAAATTATTTCATCTCAATTTTCCAATTTGCAATTCTACATCGCTTAATATCCAGTTCTGAGTGCTTATCACTTTCATCTCTTTCTTCATATCTTTCAAAACTTGGAGCTATATTCACTTTCCTATTTCAAAACCCTTTCCCCCCCCCCCCCCCCCCCCCTTCCAACATCCTATTCCTCCAAGCTTTTATTACATTAATAAATAACGAACTAAGTTCTAAAACTGAATTTGGGTCTGTGTAGTTCAATTCATAAAATATAAATACATGTTTTATATGCCCTCTATTCGTGTATAAAGAATACACATAAACAAAATTATGATAAATTTAGCACAAAGCCTTTTCTGTTGACTTTGTACTAAACGTAACAACTACTATCATATATTCAAAACAAAATGGTAAAACCCTCCACAACCTAACTATTGTCTGCATAAACCTCATTTACTATTCAAACTATCTTTAAAACTGTTTAAAAAACTTTTAAAAATGTACTTCTCAAAAATATCCAAAGAAATTAAGTCTTTGCAAACTCCATAATTTTCTAATCCCTAAATCTTTGCTACTTGATGTCGTAGACCTTTTTTATTTTAAACCTTAAACTCATGTTACATCAACTACCGTGAAACCCAATACTGCGGAGACATCTAAAGAATTTGGAAAATGTATTAAAAGCAACTCATCATTCCATGGCCAATGATAAAATATTCAATATTTAATCGGGTTATTCAAAAATTTCTTCCTGAAAAAAATCTTATTTTGAATGTGTTATATCATTAAAAATCTAAAAGATTTAAGGACTTTGATTAAAAAGTTAGATCATTAATTTGGAAATTTATTGTAAAGCCGGTTTTAAAGAAAATCATGAAATAAGTTATTTTTCAGTGTTTCTCCATAGTTTGCTGACCTATCATCTTTATAATAAAGCTTATATATATCTATATAATATATCAAGCAAGACGTTCATATATATGTTCCCTCTGGCCGGCCAAACAGCTGGACCGAAATTTGTTGTGCACTCAGGGGTAGCCTGGGGGTCTCATAGGCTAAAAAATCAAATTATTTTTGCCTAACATTTTATTTATTTATTTATTTATTTTTATTTTTTCCACGGGCAACGCCGGGCCCTTCAGCTAGTTATATATGTTAGCTATAATGGCTGAAAAAAGGGATGAACCAAATTGGCTGAATTTTTTAGGAAACAAATGCATTAAGCATAACTAAAATTCATCAATCATTAAATGTAGTAGTGGAGATGGAGTAGGAAGTAGTAGAGGAGATGGAGTAGGGGAATGTAGTAGTGGAGGAGATGGAGTAGGTGAATGTAGTAGTGGAGATGGAGTAGGGGAATGTAGTAGCGGAAATGGAGTAAGGGAATGTAGTAGTGGAGGAGATGAAGTATGGAAATGTAGTAGTGGAGGAGATGGAGTAGGGGAATGTAGTAGTGGAGAGGGAGTAGGGGAATGTAGTAGTGGAGATGGAGTAGGGGAATGTAGTAGTGGAGGAGATGGAGTAGGGGAATGTAGTGGTGGAGATGGAGTAGGGGAATGCAGTAGTGGAGGAGATGGAGTAGGGGAATGTAGTAGTGGAGATGGAAAAGGGGAATGTAGTAGTGGAGAGGGAGTAGGGGAATGTAGTAGTGGGGATGGAGTAGGGGAATGTAGTAGTGGACATGGAGTAGGGGAATGTAGTAGTGGAGGAGATGGAGTAGGGGAATGTCGTAGTGGAGATGGAGTAGGGGAATGTAGTAGCGGAAATGGAGTAGGGGAATGTAGTAGTGGAGATGGAGTAGGGGAATGTAGTAGTGGAGATGGAGTAGGGGAATGTAGTAGTGGAGATGGAGTAGGGGAGAGGAAAGGGGTTTCGTTATAAGAGAGGAGGGTAGAGAGGATTTATATTTGGCGGAGTTGATTTCCAATATTTTCGTGATTCTTCGTTAATTTTAGAGATCAAAATGACAAGTTTTATATCTAGGTGTACACTATAAAACCGGGTACTATATATTATGTAAAGTTTATATCTTGGTGTACGATACGGGTTCACGATATATGTACAAATCAAGTTAGTTTTTTTGTTTTCGTTCTTTAATCTTTATTTTTCTAACCTTCTAATTTTATGAACCTATTCTGCTTCAAACGTTCTCATAGTTTTACCTCTATCGGCAGATGTAAAAAGTATCAAATTAAGTAAGAAACTTAGTAGCTCTCTTGAACCAGATTAAGGCAAGAAAAAGTTTATCTGAGTCAACTTAAAACTAACTACAACGAAAAACATCCTGTGTCTATCAACTTAATTTTTGTCACATTTTGATTTCTTATTCAAATTCCGTTGAAAACAGCGTAACATATATACTTTGATATTTTAAATAAATACATAGTTAGTCGAACAAAAAATTATGATATAGTAAATACGAACAATTTTCATTTAACGGGTTCAAAAGTGAATTTTAAGTAGGACCTCTAATTTACCGTAGAACAGACGAAGTTCAACCCCTTCTCTTCAATTTGAACCAGAGCACGAGATAAGTAGCTTAACTTTGTCTACACGGTTCAGCTACTTTTTATTTATTAAATTGAGTCTTGGGAGTAAGTTACCCTCTGCAGAGCAGAACCCTGCAACATAAATTGTTTATTTAGCAAACTTCTGGAAGAAAGGGAATTGTAGGAAATACAACAATTGAATATTAAAATAATATTTTTTTAAATTTATTTTTTAAGGAGTAGGGGAATGTAGTAGTGGAGATGGAGTAGGGGAGAGGAAAGGGGTTTACATAAGAGAGGAGGGTAGAGAGGATTTATATTTGGCGGAGTTGATTTCCAATATTTTCGTGATTCTTCGTTAATTTTAGAGATCAAAATGACAAGTTTTATATCTAGGTGTACACTATAAAACCGGGTACTATATATTATGTAAAGTTTATATCTTGGTGTACGATACGGGTTCACGATATATGTACAAATCAAGTTAGTTTTTTTGTTTTCGTTCTTTAATCTTTATTTTTCTAACCTTCTAATTTTATGAACCTATTCTGCTTCAAACGTTCTCATAGTTTTACCTCTATCGGCAGATGTAAAAAGTATCAAATTAAGTAAGAAACTTAGTAGCTCTCTTGAACCAGATTAAGGCAAGAAAAAGTTTATCTGAGTCAACTTAAAACTAACTACAACGAAAAACATCCTGTGTCTATCAACTTAATTTTTGTCACATTTTGATTTCTTATTCAAATTCCGTTGAAAACAGCGTAACATATATACTTTGATATTTTAAATAAATACATAGTTAGTCGAACAAAAAATTATGATATAGTAAATACGAACAATTTTCATTTAACGGGTTCAAAAGTGAATTTTAAGTAGGACCTCTAATTTACCGTAGAACAGACGAAGTTCAACCCCTTCTCTTCAATTTGAACCAGAGCACGAGATAAGTAGCTTAACTTTGTCTACACGGTTCAGCTACTTTTTATTTATTAAATTGAGTCTTGGGAGTAAGTTACCCTCTGCAGAGCAGAACCCTGCAACATAAATTGTTTATTTAGCAAACTTCTGGAAGAAAGGGAATTGTAGGAAATACAACAATTGAATATTAAAATAATATTTTTTTAAATTTATTTTTTAATTATTTAAAGCAATATTTTGAATTAAACAAGCCATAATTTTGACCCCTTTCCTTCCGGCTTTCTTCTATCTATCTACATTATACATATATTACACTGATGGAAGGTTAGAGTCTAATATTGATTTTCAGAGATTCAGTTTGTTAGATTTCTCTTGTCTAGGATATAGATATGTACTTTTATTCAAGCAGACATTTTTGATTTTGGTTTGGTTATTTTTCTTTGGTTTGGTAATTTTCTTCAATTGATTCTTTGGTTCTTTCGTTTGACCGGGTTTTCAGTGGTTTTGTCATAATTTAATAAATTGGTTATGCATATCTGTTAAAAATAACCATTCATTCAATAACAGATATTTTCTGCCAAATCTAAATATTTTGTGACTGCTAGATCTGAATATTGACAAAATTGATATTTAGGGACTGCCAGATCTAAATATTTGTATAATAGATACTTAGGGACTGCTAGATCTTGATATAATTACAAGAAAGATATTTCCTTACTCCTAGATCTAACTATTGTCAGAAGAAATATATTTCCTGACTGCTAGATCTAAATATAATTACAAGAAAGATATTTCCTTACTCCTAGATCTAACTATTGTCAGAAGAAATATATTTCCTGACTGCTAGATCTAAATATTGTCACTAGAAATATATTTCCTGACTGCTAGGTCTAAATATTGTCACTTGAAATATATTTCCTGACTGTTAAATCTAAAGGTTTTGTGATGAAACTGCTCAGTTTAAGACGAACTATGTATTCATATCTGGGGAAAGGAAGTGTATTTAAAGAAGATTCAGGTTAGTCATATTTTTTGAAAGCTTAAGGATAACTGAAAGGGACTGTAAGCGTAATTACAAGTGAGCCTCTATACAAAGATTGCAATGTTCGATTTATTTTCGTACCTTTGAAACCTTCATCTTATCAAAACTGTAGAAGTTAATGTAGTTTTTCTGACTCGAAAAGTGCTGAATTCTGATCATTTCCTAATTTCTTTTTAAAAATATAGAAATGCGCAAATCACTTTTGCAGAGAAACCGCAAATGAAAATAAACAGACAGGAGGGTACCGTTGCAAATTGGGTATTGCCATCTTTGCACGGAGGGTCACTATGCTTACTTTTTTTTAAAGATAAAACATTTTTGATAAAATCCAGAAGAACTACTCTTGGAACTCTCCCCCCCCCCCCCCCTAATATTGTACAAAATATGGCAACATTTCCCCCCCCCTTTTCATGTATTTCTAAAAAAATATTGAATTACACCCTGCCTCCCCCTCCTACATGACTCCTTTTCTTCGATATCTGTCACAAAGTGTCTTGTGTCCATACAACTCTTTCAGTATTTTATTTGCATTTATACTGAATGTATTGAACTTTTAATCTTTAAATTTTAATTTTTGAATTTTAAACCATTTTCAAGAAAAGAGGGACGGATTACCCCCCCCCCCTGCACTGTATATGTTTAAGGTTCCTTCCCTCTTGTCCTGTGTGGTCCTAGTGGATCAGGGAAATCTACAGTCATGAAGAAGGTTAATTGTCATTTAATTCATTCTCTTTATTAATATCTTATTTATTCATTCATTCATTCATTTATGTAATCTTTTTTTCAATCTTTTTCTTCATTTATTTATCATATTATTTATCCATACTGTATCTAGGATGAAATCCCCGAAAGAGGATTATAAATTTCGCAAATTTAAATCGTGGCCTCTGGAGCTAATAAGCTAATTTTCAGCTACTTCTGGAGCTAATAAGCTAAACCTCAGCTACTCCTGCTTCTAATAAGCTAAACCTCAGTTACACTTGGAGCTTATAAGCTAAATCTCAGCTACTCCTGGAGCTAATAAGCTAAATCTCAGCTACTCCTGGAGATAATAAATTAAACCTCAGCTACTCCTGGAGCTAATAAGCTAATTCTCAGCTACTCCTGGAGCTAATAAGCTAAATCTCAGCTACTCCTGCAGCTACTAAGGTAAACCTTAACTACTCCCGGAGCTAATAGGCTAAATCTCAGCTACTCCTGGAGCTAATAAGCTAAATCTCAGCTACTCCTGCAGCTAATAAGCTAAATCTCAGCTACTCCTGGAGCTAATAAGCTAAATCTCAGCTAAACCTGCAGCTAATAAGCTAAACCTCAGCTACTCCTGGAGCTAATAAGCTAAATCTCAGCTACTCCTGGAGCTAATAATTAGCATCTCAGCTACTCCTGCAGCTAATAAGCTAAACCTCAGCTACTCCTGGAGCTAATAAGCTAAATCTCAGCTACTCCTGGAGCTAATAAGCTAAATCTCAGCTACTCCTGAAGCTAATAAGCTAAACCTGGAGCTAATAAGCTAAACCTCAGCTACTTTTGCAGCTAATAAGCTAAACCTCAGCTACTCCTGGAGCTAATAAGCTAAATCTCAGCTACTCCTGAAGCTAATAAGCTAAACCTGGAGCTAATAAGCTAAACCTCAGCTACTTTTGCAGCTAATAAGCTAAACCTCAGCTACACTTGGAGCTAATAAGCTAAATCTCAGCTACTCCTGCAACTAATAAGCTAAACCTCAGCTACTCCTGGAGCTAATAACCTTAACCTTAGCTACTCTTGAAGCTAATAAGCTGAACCTCAACTACTTTTGGAGCTAATAAACTAAACCTCAGCTACTCCTGGAGCTAATAAGCTGAACCTGAGCTACTCCTGGATCTAATAAGCTTAACCTTAGCTACTCTTGAAGCTAATAAGCTGAACCTCAACTACTTTTGGAGCTAATAAACTAAACCTCAGCTACTTCAAGAGCTTATCAGTTACACAGTTACTCCCGCAGCTAATCAGCTACAAAGCCACTTCAAGAACTAATCAACTATACAGCTACTTCAGGAGCTAATCAGTTACACAGCTACTCCCGGAGCTAATCAGCTACACAGCTACTTCTGGAGCTAATCTGCTACACAGCTACTCCCGGAGCTAATCAGCTTCACAGCTACTTCTGAAGCTAATCACCCACACAGCTACTCCCGGAGCTAACCAGCTACACAGCTACTTCTGGAGCTAATCAGCTACACAGCTACTCCCGGAGCTAATCAGCTACATAGCTATTTCTGGAGCTAATCAGCTAAACAGCTACTTCTGAGCTAACAAGCAACTCCGCTGGCTTAATTACAGTAAATGGAAGCGTTTGGAGATATGTTTGGTTTAATTGCTCTAAATGGAAGAGTTTGGAGATATACTTGGTTTAATTGCTCTAAATGGAAGCGTTTGAAGATATGTTTGGTTTAATTGCAGTTAATGCAAGAGTTTGAAGATATGTTTGGATTAATTGCTCTTAATGGAAGAATTTGGAGATATTTTTAGTTTATTTGCAGCTAATGGAAGAGATCAGAGATATGTTTGGTTTAATTGCAGTTAATGGAAGAGTTTGGTAATATGATTAGTTTAATTGCAGTTGATGGAAGAGTTTAGAGATATGTTTGGTTTCTCTGTATCTCACACAACTCGTCAACCAAGACCTGGAGAAGAGGACGGGAAGGATTATCATTTCATCTCCAGGTACTATAATCAATCAATCATTGAATAAATTAATTAAATAACAAATAAACGAAATATTAAATCAAGATATCAATCTATTAATTAGTAGGTTACGCAGACCTGACACTGTTATCGTGCGTTGATATTTTCTAATCTGAACAAGAAGCCGAGAATAATTTAATTTGTATTCTGAATACTTCTCCTAGTTCTTAATATCAGTCATCTCATTAATTCATTTTTAAAACCTGTTCTTGGTACAAATCAACAATATGCAGAATATATACCTAGACATTATGTAGCACACAGAACAGAGCACAGAACAGAACATAGAACAGAACACAGAATTGAATACAGAACAGAACACAGAACAGAACAAAGAACAGAACATAGAACAGAACACAGAATAGAATACAGAACAGAACACAGAACAGAATACAGAACAGAACACAGAACAGAACACAGAGTAGAACACAGAGCAGAACACTGAACAGAATACAGAACAGAACACAGAACAGAATACAGAACAGAACACAGAACAGAACACAGAACAGAACACAGAACAGAACACAGAACAGAATACAGAACAGAACACAGAACAGAACACAGAACAGAACACAGAGCAGAACACAGAACAGAATACAGAACAGAACACAGAACAGAATACAGAACAGAACACAGAACAGAAAACACTCATCAAAACAGAGAATACAAAACACAAATAAATTAAACACAGATTTTAATGATTCACATGGTATCAATTGCATGTAACTTTTAGGGAGAAAATGGAGGAGATGATTGCTGGAGGAGGTTTTTTAGAGCACGCTAGTTTCTCAGGAAACCATTATGGAACTAGCAAAGACTCTGTACTCCATGTACTCAGTACAGGTTAGGAACTAGCTGTTATACTATACTCCATGTACTCAGTACAGGTTAGGAACTATAGTAGTATACTGTACTACATTTACTCAGTACAGGTTAGGAACCAGTTAGGATACTGTACTCCATGTACGCAGTACAATTTAGGAACCAGTAAGGATACTGTACTCCATGTACTCAGTACAGGTTAGGAACTAGCTAGTATACTGTACTCCATGTACTCAGTACAGGTTAGGAACTAACTAGTATGCTGTACTCAGTACAGGTTAGGAACCAGTTAGGATACTGTACTCCATGTACTCAGTACAGGTTAGGAACTAACTAGTATACTGTACTCCATGTACTCAGTACAGGTTAGAAACTAGCTAGTATACTGTACTCCATGTACTCAGTACAGATTAGGAACCAGTTAGGATACTGTACTCCATGTACTCAGTACAATTTAGGAACCAGTTAGGATACTGTACTCCATGCACTCAGTACAGGTTAGGAACTAACTATTATACTGTACTCCATGTACTCAGTACAGGTGAGAAACTAGTTAGGATACTGTACTCCATGTACTCAGTACAGGTTAGGAACCAGTTAGGATACTGTACTCCATGTACTTAGTAGAGGTTAGGAAATAGCAAAGATACTGTACTTTATGTACTCAGAGAAACTAAAAAGGTTCCATGAACTCCAAGTATAGCTCATGAGCTTAATAAACTCCATGAATTCCCTGTAGCTCCATGAACTCCATAAACTCCACGAATTCTCTCTAGATCCATGAACTCCATAAACTCCACGAATTCCCTGTAGATCCATAAGCTCCATAAACTCCATGAATTTTCTGTAGCTCGATGAACTCCATGAACTCCATTTACTCCATGAATTCCCCAAGCTCCATGAACTCCATGAACTCCATGAATTCCCTGTGGCTCCATAAACTCCTCTTATATCTCAAGAACTCCATGAAGTCAAAGTAGCAGCTCAATGAACTCCATGAACTCCAAGAACTCCACGAATGATTCATAAACATTCCATAAACACTTTGAACTGATTTTCAGGAAAGATTTGTATCCTGGATATTGATGTGCAAGGTGTGAAAGCTGTCAAGAAAACGAATTTAAATGCAAAGTAAATATTTTTTTATTTTTCTTCATTCAAAAAGTCTACAAATTGACATCAATCATAAATTAGACAAATGATATGATTAAAAATTAGAAATTAATTTGTATAACTTGTTTTAAAAGTTCTTGCACTAAAATTATATATATATAATAAAACAAGACATTTGTAAATATAATAGAAATTCAAGGCGCTTCGCGCCCTTCTTTCTAGGCTTTAAGGGCGCTTCGCGCCCATCTTCTATTTAAATTGTGAACATGTTCTTTTTGTTTACATTTTAAAACAAAGAAGAAAAAAATTTTGCGGATTTTTTAAAAAAAATTCGCGGATTTTCAAGAATTCAAATTTTTTACAAAATTAACAACCTTTTAAAACACATTTATTTTTTATTTTTACGTGATGTCCCACAAAAAAATTGGGCCCGATCGGTTCAGCCGTTTTGACGTTTATTGGACACAAACAAACAAACAAACAAACACCAAGACAAGCCAAATTTATATATAGATGTTCCCTAAAGCCAGCCAAACCCACGGATGGGTAACATAGGCTAAAAAATTCAAAAATTTGCATTTTCAAAAAGCGAATTTTTTTCAAAAATCTCAATTTTTCAATTTTTTTAATTCCACGGGCAACGCCGGGCCCTTCAGCTAGTATTTTATATAATCTTATTTTCAAGGTATGTTTTTATAAAACCTCCATCACTTGAAGTACTTGAAGAGAGATTGAGGGCGAGAGGAACAGAAACAGAAGAATCATTATCTAAGGTTATAGATTTTATAAAGGGAGAGTTCCCCAAGGATGTTTAAAGGGGCTGATCCCCTGAGTTAAATAAAAGGGAAAGTATTCCAGATGATGTTTAAAGCGAGAGTTTCACAAACTTATATCAAGAGAAAGTTCCTGAAAGATATAACAAGGCGGGAGTTTCGAAGGTTAAACAGAATAATATATAAAGGGGGTGTTCCCCAAATTTATTAAAAGGAATGGCTCCCCAGGGATTTATAAAGAAGAAAAAAGAATAATAAAGATAAAGAACACAAGTTATTGTCTTAGCAAAGGTAAATAGTAGAAAAAAAATAAGTTGATTTGAAAAATAATAAAATTTCAACGATACATCTAAAAGATGAAATATCTTATGAAAGTTTTGAATAAAGAAAATTACATTCTGACATTTTAATCATTCCTAACTGAATGTCCACTTTTTTATCTCAATCATTGTTCATATTCATCATTTTAATAGAACCATTTATTTTCTACTGACATGGCTATTCTGCTAATTGAAACTGTAAGTTTTTGCTCTAGCAAATTCTTAAGAATGCCCATTAAAACAAATCACCAAAAGAAATTATTTTGCATTTTTATCTTACTGCAGTCTTTAGTGAATATATTTCATATCATCAAGAGACTTCTTGGAAAATATTTGTTTACTGAAGTTTTTAGATTAACGTGCTTCTTTTTCCAGATATTTTTTCGTAGAAACCCCTAAAAATAAGAACCATAGATTAATAGCAATACAGATAGAACACAAGATGTCGCCTTTTCAAGATTAAAGGGTTTTTTGTTCAGAATAGAAAATGTGAAAATTTCTAATTGTTTTCCTGCAGTAGAAATGCGCAATTCACTTTTGTATATGAACCACAATTAAAATTAACAGCTTTTAAAATTACAAACATTTGAAATTACGCATACATTCCCTGTAAATAGCACAATCTAGTATAATGTACATAAATCAGCATATATTTATGTATTTCATGTACAGAGGTTGGGGGCAGCAGCTGCTGAGATGGAGTATGGAGAAACAAAAGGAAACTTCGACACAATAATCGTGAACGACTCCTTAGAAAATGCATACTCAGCCCTGAGAACCTTTATCCTGCCTGATATAGAAGCAATCAAAGCTAAACAAGGCACTTCAGCCTAAACTGCATTTTGCCAATATTTTAATTGAAGATGCATTCTAGGAGTGCATTGTTGTATCCAAAACTGATATATTTAAGTATTAATAAATATATATATATATGTATAAAATAAATGCATTTTATATACAATGACTTGGCATTGACATCCATAGTTCAGTTTCTTTATTTCAATCATAAATAAAGTATTTCAGAGACGAAGCAAATTGACAGGGTTACCTTAAAATAGTTACTTATCAGACAGTACATGATGGAATTCATACTAAACGTTTCTTTAAATCTATAATTGTGTTCCCATGCGCCGGGCTTGATATTAATAAAATTCTCTTTAAAATTATTTTTTAAGAGTTGACTCTTAAAGAGAAATTTTGTTACCTGCTCGATGCACAACGGAACCCTTTGTCTAAGCAAAAATCAAAGGGATATTATTGTCTGAAAGCAGTTACTTAAAGGAAGGTAAACGGTATATAATAGGACCAATGTAATTTAACATTTTAAAATTTAAAAAATATGTGGAGAAGAATCTTCTTAAAGTGAATATTTTTTCAATGATTTTATCTCAGTTTGGTAGAATATTTTTAGCTTTGCTCAGAGATAAGATGAGAGATGAGTTTTCATTGAATTATTAACCAAGCCATATGTTTGTTAGGAAATAATTTCAGTTACTAGAATGCAAATAAAATTGAATAAAGATTAATCTTTTAAACTCACAACAAAACAATATTGGTTTTTATTTCAACAAAATATTATTATTTTGGAACAATTTGGAACAAAATAAAGCTCTACGAGTTCTAGCAGATAAAGGTTATGCTGCAAACGCAGATCCACTTTTTCTGAAACCTGAAATTCTAAAAATAAAAGACATAATCAAATTTAATTCTGCTGTTTTTATGTTTAAATATATGAATGGCAAACTTCCATTATCTTTTAATGGAATGTTTTTAGCGTTAGCAGTACCAAACAGGACAAAAAGTTATAAATTAGAAATAGTTAACAATAAATATCTAGAAAGTTTTCCTACGGTTTTTCTTCCAATGACCTGGAACTCTATTCCATTGGAAATAAAATCATTAGGCACCCTAGCAAGTTTTAAAACAAGTCTTAAAAAAAGTTTTCTTGAAGAATATAGTACTTTTCGTTGTATAAATCGAAATTGCTTTTCTTGCTAAATCTTGATTCTATCCCCTTTCCCCTGTTATTATAACAAAACAAATAAAACATAAACATTATAAACTTTGTGTGCTGGGTTGTCCCCCCCCCCCCCCTACGATCCATTCTTCTTCCTACTACTTTTCATTTTCCTCCTTTTCCTTTTGTTCTAAATTATTTTTGTTTTAATTGGTTTTATTTAAATTGAACATGGATGTATCGCTGCAGAAGGGCCTCTCATTCAAAACAACCAACAATGGTTAGAGAGGCCCTGGCTAAATTAAAATGTAAAAATTGTGAAACTTAAATTGTTTTTAATTAAATATTTAGTCAAATATCTATCTATCTATCTATCTAATTCTAGTTATAACTTGTGAATAGCATTTAAATACCTATAACTTAACCCAGAGAAATATCTTTAGGAACTACTTAAAGATCTGGAAAAACAATTTAAAAACTATTTTTAGATCTGGTAAACTGTTTAAAAACTGTACTTCAAGATCTGGTAAACTGATTAGAAACTGTACTTCATAATATGGTAAACTGTTTAGAAACTCTTCCTCTATCTGGTTAACTGTTAAGAAACTTCTCTTCTATCTGGTAAACTGTTAAGAAACTTCTCTTTATCTGGTAAACTGTTTAGAAACTTGTCTACTGTCTGGTAAACTGTTTAGAAACTTGTCAAATGTCTGGTAAGACTGTTTAAAAATCTCTGATAACTGTTGGTTGGTTGAGTGGGAGTGAGGGTAAACGAACTGTTGCATATTTAAGGAAACACGGAGGAATGTTCAGTATTTTAAATATTTACTGCTCCTTCTTTTTATTCCAGGTTCAACCACCTCATCATAGTTTAGAACAAACGTCATCAACTCTTTATAGTTTACCGACATTTCTCAACAGAAAATGCAAATGGCGGAGAAAATACTTTGAAGAATAGAATTGTGTGTTTAACCCTTAAACAAACGAGAGCTTATTGTTTTCTTTGGAAAATTGTACAGGTAATTTTTTTGTTAACACAAAAATATGGTATTAGAGATAAAAGATTTTCCACAAAAAGAAGTAGACTTAACGGAAAAATTTGTACAGTCTGTAAACTTTAGAATTTGATACCCTTAATACCGATCGCTTTATTTATTTAAATTTCCACTATGGACATTTTTTATTTCTGTTTACTCCGTTCTTGTTCACTACTTTCACTACTTTCCGACAAAAAGAGTTCTTTCATTAATTGCGCGCCAAAATTTAAAAAAATTCTTGGCTTCTTATTGGCTGTTCGGGTTTTTCTAAACGCCTCTGATTGGTTGAATTAAATATACTTCTCTGGATACAATGAATGAATGAAAAAGTACAACATACAACATACTGCCATTTTTAATTTCTTTTGGGTCGGTTTGGTTTGAATTAATTAGTTTGGTTTGGATATTAATTTGTTTTGGTTTGGTTTGATTTAGTTTGATTTAGTGTGAATTGGTTTTTTGTTTAGTTATATAGGCTTTATTTCAATTTTAATATTTTGGTTTGGTTTGGGTATGGATACCTTGGCTTAGGTTTGTTTAGGGTAGCTGGGTTATGTTCGGGTTAGGATAGCTTGGCTTGGTTAGGGTTTGGATAGATTTGGTTTGGTTTAGGTTAGGATATTTTGGTTTAGTGTGGGTGTTGGCTTGGCTTGGTTTAGATTGGGATAGCTTATTTCGGGTTAAAATAGCTTGATTTAGTTTAGGTTAGGGAAGCTTGGTTTGCTTTTAGTTAGAATATCTTTGTTTGGTTTGGTTTAGGATAGCTAAGTTTGGTTTGGGTTAGGATAGAGTAGTTAGGTTTGGGTTAGGAAAGCTTGGATTGCTTTGAGTTAAAATAGCTTGGTTTGCTTTGGGTTAGAATAGCTTGTTTGGTTTGGTTTGGGTTAGGATAGCTTGATTTAGTTAGGATAGCTTGGTTAAGGTTAGGATAGCTTGGTTTGGTTTGGTTTAGATTAATGACTGGTTTGACTGCAGTAGAAGGACTAGGAGTAGGATTAGGTTTCAAGTTGAAGGTTTGAGAATGATACTGCAGGGTTAGGATACACATGCTGCTATGCTGCTGGGAGTTCAAATAAAAATGAGAAGTGCGGAGCGATGAACAATGTCGTCTTTAATATTTCAAAATTTCTTTTTGCCAATTTTTATGATTTACAATGGATTTCAATAAAGAATTTTCATAACTTACTCGATATGTTAAACATTAATTAAAATTTATGTTTCTGTGGCATAAAGTTTTATTGGTACTCCCAACACCTTGTATTCTTTGGATTTGATGAAATCATGCAAGTTAAGTCATTCAATCCGTAGATCAGAAACCTTTAACTCATTCTTATTCCTCTTCTTACTAGAGAGTTATCAGATCTATTCCTCTTCTTACTAGAGAGTTATCAGATCTATTCCTCTTCTTACTAGAGAGTTATCAGATCTATTCCTCTTCTTACTAGAGAGTTATCAGATATATTCCTCTTCTTACTAGAGAGTTATCAGATCTATTCCTCTTCGTACTAGAAAGTTACCAGATATATTCCTCTTTGTACTAGAGAGTTACCAGATCTATTCCTCTGCTTACTAAAGAGCTACCAGATCTATTACTCCTCCTATAACTAAAAGGTTACCAGATTTATTCCTCTTCTTCTCCCTGCAGCACTATTAGATGAGATGTATGAAGAATATAGACCGCAAATCTCCGCTTACAAATTAGTTTAAATCCCTCCTTATCTAAAGGTATAAGCCAGCTATACACAACACACAATACATATACAATACACTGGGTGTACCATTACTATTATACGACTGCACCATGTGGACTGGACTATAGGGATTTCGCAGTGTACATGATGTTTTATGTTTTCATAGTGTACATGGTGAATTAATGGCGTACCTGACGTTTTTTGTTTTAACAGTGTACATGATTATTAAATAGTGTACATGTTGAATTAACGGTGCACATGGTGAACTAACAGCTTGTACATGATGAATTAACAGTCTACATGATGAATGAACAGTGCACATGATGAATTAGCAGTGTACATGATAAATTAACAGTGTAGACAATGATTAAGTAGTGTACATGTTGAATTTACAGTGCACATAATGAACTAACAGTGTAGATGATGAATTAACTGTGCACATAATGAATTAACAGTTTACATGATGATTAAATAGTGTACATGTTGAATTAACAGTATACATTATGAATTAACTGTGCACATAATGAATTAACAGTGTACATGATGAATTAACAGTAAACATAATGATTAAATAGTGTACATGCTGAATTAACAGTGTACATAATTAACTAACAGTGTACATGATAAATTAACAGTGCACATAATGATTAAATAATGTACATGTTGAATTAACAGTGTACATAATGAACTAACAGTGTACATGTTGAATTAACAGAGTACATGATGAATTAACAGTGTACATGTTGAATTAACAGTGTACATGATGAATTAACGGTGTACATGATGAATTAACAGTGCACATGATGAATTAACAGTGTACATGATGAATTAACAGTGTACATGATGAATTAACAGTGTACATGATGAATTAACAGTGTACATGATGAATTAACAGTGCACATGATGAATTAACAGAGTACATGAAGAATTAACAGTGTACATGATGAATTAACAGTGTACATGATGAATTAACAGTGTACGTGATGAATTAACAGTGCACATGATGAATTAACAGTGTACATGATGAATTAACCGTGTACATGATGAATTAACAGTGTACATGATGAATTAACGGTGAACATGATGAATTAACAGTGCACATAATGAATTAACAGTGTACATGATGAATTAACAGTGTACATGATGAATTAACAGTGTACATGATGAATTAACGGTGTACATGATGAATTAACAGTGCACATGATGAATTAACAGTGTACATGATGAATTAACATTCGAAAGAAAGGAATAGTGCAGTTAAATACCCTTTCCACCCCCCTCCTCCCTCTCTCTGAATGCACCCGTACCCCCATCTCCCCTTCTTTTTTCACCTCTTCTCTCCTCCTAGTTGCACCTCGCTCCAACCCCCTGGTGCATCCCCCCCCCTCGACCCCTATGATCTTCTTAAATGATTATTTTTCTCAAACACTTTATTTCAGTAAAACAAAAAAATACAATATAAATGCTAAACATTTAGTCATAATGAATATTCAGTTAATTTGCAACGAATATGTTATATTCAGCATCAAAATAAGAAGTCAAAAGCTTAGAAATAACAGATGTGGAGATTGAAGGCACATATATTTACTTCATATAAGTTCAGATTTTAAAAGTTATATAAATAAAATAAAATGGGATGGATCCTCTGGAATGTTGCTGTTGGCTGATGAATTTTTTGCGAGTAGTTGTTAACGTCTCCTGGAATGTTACTGTTGACTGATGAATGTTTTGCTAGCAGTTGTTAACGTCTACTGGAATGTTGCTGTTGGCTGATGAATGTTTTGTTAGAAGTTGTTAACGTCTGCTGGAATGTTGCTGTTGACTGATGAATGTTTTGCTAGCAGTTGTTAACGTCTGCTGGAATGTTGCTGTTGGCTGTTGAATGTTTTGCTAGTAGTTGTTAACGTCTGCTGGAATGTTGATGTTGGCTGATGAATGTTTTGCAAGCAGTTGTTAACGTCTGCTGGAATGTTGCTGTTGGCTGATGAATGTTTTGCTATTAGTTGTTAACGTCTGCTGGAATGTTGCTGTTGGCTGATGAATGTTTTGCTATTAGTTGTTAACATCTGCTGGAATGTTGCTGTTGGCTGATGAATGTTTTGCTAGCAGTTGTTAACATCTGCTGGAATGTTGCTGTTGGCAGCAGATGAATGTTTTGCTATTAGTTGTTAACCTCTGCTGGAATGTTGCTGTTGGCTGCAGATGAATGTTTTGCTAGCAGTTGTTAACGTCTGAGTCCTGGAATGAATTTACACTCAGAATTTTAATCAGAACCCTGGGCGTGAGAGCTAAACATATGAGATGAAAACTATTAAATATACGAAACTAATCTTAATATGTCAACAGTAAGCTTATCTCTTATTGGCCAAAGTCTGAATATATACGCTAATGAGAGATCGAGCTTCACTCTGCTCTTCCGGTCAATCAGTTCAGTTGGTTGTGTGTCCATGCAAAATCTCTAAGCATCGGTTTGTTGTTGTTTTTTAATAGTTTTTCTCATTTTACAGAAAATATTTATCTAAAAAATGGAGAAAGTAGTGTAATTGAATTTAAATCATTAAAAAGTTACAAGCTCTGAAAAACGTAGTTTTGTTAAGATAAAGCTGATAGATCTTTACATATATCTAAGAAGAAGACGAAACCCAGTTCTTGATTGTTTAAAGTTCCAGTCTCTAAAGCACTGGCAATTAATGGAAATTATGTTTAAACCCTTTTACAGAGAATTGTTTGAACCCTGGGTCGGGGTTTTCACTGAGAATATATTTGGAATTAAATCTTAACGTTAAATATATTAAAATAAATTATCTCCCGGCTATATCCTTACTTTTGGTCAAAAATATCTAACTACATTATTACTTTTTACTATGAAAGACAAAATAAAGATAGAGCATTTAAAATTAGTAATCCTGTAGCGTTTCCTAATTGTAAGAGTAATAATAATTTATGGATCTTTAAGAAGAAATTGATGATTAAACATGAAATAATAATTCATAAGTAATAATACTTGGATAATATTGAATAAGTAAATATACTTGAATAATATTGGATAAGTAATAATACTTGAATAATATTGGATAAGTAATTATACTTGGATAATATTGGATAAGTAATAATACTTGAATAATATTGGATAAGTAAATATACTTGAACAATATTGGATAACTAATTATACTTGAATAATATTGAATAAGTAATTATACTTGGATAATATTGGATAAGTAATAATACTTTAATAATATTGGATAAGTAAATATGCTTGGATAATATTGGATAAGTAATTATACTTGGATAATATTGGATAAGTAATAATACTTGGATAATATTGGATAAATAAATATACTTGGATAATATTGGATAAGTAATAATACTAGGATAATATTGGATAAGTAATTATACTTGAATAATATTGGATAAGTAAATATACTTGGATAATATTGGATAAGTAATTATACTTGAATAATATTGGATAAATAATAATACTTGGATAATATTGGATAAGTAATAATACTTGGATAATATTGGATAAGTAAATATACTTGGATAATATTGGATAAGTAATAATACTTGAATAATATTGGACAAGTAAATATACTTGGATAATATTGGATAAGTAATAATACTAGGATAATATTGGATAAGTAATTATACTTTAATAATATTGGATAAGAAAATATACTTGAATAATATTGGATAACTAAATATACTTGAATGATAATTAATAAGTAATAATACTTGAATAATATTGGATAAGTAAATATACTTGGATAATATTGGATAAGTAATAATACTTGAATAATATTGGATAAGTAAATATACTTGGATAATATTGGATAAGTAATAATACTTGAATAATATTGGATAAGTAATTATGGTAGGATAATATTGGATAAGTAATAATACTTGGATAATATTGGATAAGTAATTATAATAATGAATAAAGAAGAGGAAGATGAGTAGGTCTTCTCTGGGTTCAGAATCCAACGGAAGAGGAAGATGAGTAGGTTTTCTCTGGGTTCAGAATCCAAAGGAAGAGGAAGATGAGTAGGTCTTCTCTGGGTTCAGAATCCAACGGAAGAGGAAGATGAGTAGGTCTTCTCTGGGTCCAGGATTTTCGGATTTTATAATTTTATATTGACGATTTCATCCTCTTTATTATTTTCATTATTGGATAAGTATTCATAAATGGATAATATTGGTTAAGTAAGTATTCGGAATCTGAAAATATTGGATAAGTGATTAAGGAGATGAACGGAAGAAGATTAGTTTAAGACGGATGAATAATGATATGTCCGGGTTGACTGTGGGTCCAATATGTCCTGTTGAAGATACTAATCTTGATGGTTTTTACTCTCATATCTGTCTAGTGTAATGCACTCTTGTGCTCCGCATAATTCCTTGAGATAAGATCTGAACCTAAAGATAGGACAGCACTCATTTCTTATACAATCCTCCACTCAAACCACTCATTAAACTCTTGCACTCAAACCCCCTGCACTCAAACCACTCATTAAACTCTTGCAATCTAACCCTCATTAAACCCCCTGCACTCAAACCCTCATTAAACCCTCTGCACTCAAACCCTCATTAAACCCCCTGCACTCTATCCACTCATTAAACCCTCTGCACTCAAACTCAAATTACTATTAAACCCCCCTGCACTCAAACCCTCATTAAACTCTTGCACTCAAACCCCCTGCACTCAAACCCTCAATAAACCCTCTGCACTCAAACCACTTTTAAAACCCCCTGCACTCAAACCCTCATTAAACCCTCTGCACTCAAACCACTATTAAACCCCCCTGCATCCAAACCACTCATTAAACCCCCTGCATTCAAACCCTCATTAAACCCTCTGCACTTTAACCACTCATTAAAACCTCCTCATTCAAACCACTATTAAACCCCCTGCACTCTAAACCCTCATTAAACCCTCTGCACTCAAACCCTCATTAAACCCTCTGCACTTTAACCACTCATTAAACCCTCCTCATTCAAACCACTAATAAACCCCCTGCACTCTAAACCCTCATTAAACCCTCTGTACTCAAACCCCCATTAAACCCCATGCACTCTAACCACTATTAAACCCCCTGCACTCAAACCCTCATTAAACCCGCTGCACTCAAACCCTCATTAAACCCCCTGCACTCAAACCACTATTAAACCCCCCTGCACTCAAACCCTCATTAAATCCTCTGCACTCAAACCACTATTAAACCCCCTGCACTCAAACCCTCATTAAACTCTTGCACTCAAGCCCCCTGCACTCAAACCCTCATTAAACCCGCTGCACTCAAACCACTATTAACCCCCCAGCACTCAAACCCTCATTAAACCCCCTGCACTCTAACCACTATTAAACCCCCTATACTTTAACCACTCATTAAGCCCCCTGCACTTTAACCACTCATTAAACCCTCTGCACTCTAACCACTCATTAAACCCCCTGCACTCAAACCCTCATTAAACCGCCTGCACTTTAACCACTCATTAAGCCCCCTGCACTCAAACCCTCATTAAACCCCCTGCACTTTAACCAATCATTAAACCCTCCTCACCAAACCACTATTAAACCCCAAGCACTTTAAAAACTCATAAAAACACCAGAATGCACTTTTTAGATTCAAAATAATGATGGAAGAAATAAAAACCTAAACTTTTACATTAATCAAAAATAAATCCTAAATCAATTGAATAAACCTTGCGTTCAACCCCTCTCCGACAAGAAACAAATATTCAGTAGAGCACAGCCAGAGAATTTTCGAGAGAAAGGTTGGATGTGTTTTCTCAAAAAGAAACAATTTTGGCGAAATACAATCAAAGTTAACCCTCATATTCTGAGCCTGAAGTATTGGACGAAAATCTGCATTAATTTGATTTAAGCAGTTCTAGTTGTTTTTAATAAAAAGACGGGAAGGCTTTTTAAATCATAATGATATCTTTCCTAATTAAAAAGTTTAACCGAGAACTTCAAAGACTTCGAAAGAATTTATAAATTTATAGTTTTCTTAACTTATTGATAATGGAATATTGCATAAAGAAATTGAGTTTTTGTCACAAACTCTGCTATTCTAATCCCTATATCTTTGCAACCTGATTTTGTAAACTTTTGATATTTCAAACTTAGACTATTTGTTATAACAGAAATCATAGTTTGAAATATCAAAGCTCTACGACATTGGGTTCAGTAGATATACAGGGATTAGAAAAGCAGAGTTTGTGGCAAAGACTCAATTCCTTTAGTTTGTAGATGAAATAAATATACGGAGCTCTTTAAAACTGTTTTTGCATGTTTTATAGTATAAAACCAAATGGAAAATGATCAAGACGACATTTTTTAAATTCTTTCGATTCTTTTTAGTTCTGGGTTAAACTGTAAAATAAGCATATTTTGTTTCGTTTCATTTTATTTCATCCATCACAGTTATATTTGATTTATTGTGGTAAGAACTGAACTGTTTATATTAAGACAGTCGGCTCCACTTATCTACGTTTCATTTTATTTGATCCATCACAGTTTTATTTGATTTATTGTGGGAAGAAGTGAACTGTTTTTATTAAGACAGTCGGCTCCACTTATCTACGGTTCATTTTATTTCATCCATCACAGTTATATTTGATATATTGTGGGAAGAACTGAACTGTTTATATTAAGACAGTCGGCACCACTTATCTACGGTTCATTTTATTTCATCCATCACAGTTAAATTTGATATATTTTGGGAAGAACTGAACTGTTTATATTAAGACAGTCGGCTCCACTTATCTACGGTTCATTTTATTTCATCCATCACAGTTATATTTGATTTATTGTGGGAAGAACTGAACTGTTTATATTAAGACAGTCGGCNCTCAAATTTTTTTCCTTAATAGAATGTTGGGGTGCAAAAACAGTTTTCAGTTTTCAACAATTATGAAGCAAAAATTAATTCAAGTATTCTCCAAATCTTTAAATCTAGGATTCTAGGATTCTAGGATTCTAGGATTCTAGGATTCTAGGATTCTAGGATTCTAGGATTATAGGATTCATTGGATTCTAGGATTCTATGAACCTTGGATTCTAGGAATCTAGAACTTTCGGACTCTAAGATTCTAGAGTCTAGGATTCTAAGATTCTAAAGTATAAAACTCTAGGATTCTAGGATTCTATGAACCTTGGATTCTAGGAATCTAGAATTTTCGAACCCTAAGAATTTAGGCTTCTAGGATTCTAAAGTCTAGGATTCGAAGATTCTAGGATTCTAGAATTCTAGAATTCTAGGATTCGAAGATTCTAGGATTCTATGAACCTTGGATTTTAGGAATCTAGAATCTGGATTATAAGAATCTAGGATCCTAGGATTCTAGAGTCTAAGATTCTAAGATTCTAAATTCTAGAACATTAGGATTCTAAGAGTCTAAGAGTCTAGAATTCTAGGATTCTGGGATTCTAGAATTCCAGGATTCTAGGATTGAAGGTTCTAGGATTGAGGATTCTAGGATTAAGGATTCTAGGATTGACGATTCTTCTAGGATTGAAAATTCTAGGATTAAGGATTCTAGGATTGACGATTCTTCTAGGATTGAAAATTCTAGGATTAAGGATTCTAGGATTGACGATTCTTCTAAGATTGAAGATTCTAGAATTGAGGATTCTAGAATTGAGGATTCTAGGATTGAGGATTCTAGAATTGAGGATTTTAAGATTCTAGGATTGAAGATTCTAGGATTAAGGATTCTAGAGTTGAGCATTCTAGGGTTCTAGGTATCGAGGATTGTAGGATTCTAAGATTTTAGGATTTTAGGATTTTAGGATTTTAGAATTTTAGGATCAAAGAATTTTTTAGGTTTTAAGATCCTAGGTATCGCGGGGGGTTGTAGAATTCCAGGATTCTAGATTCAGGATTCTAGATTCAGGATTCTAGATTCAGGATTCTAGATCAGGATTCTAGATTCAGGATTCTAGATTCAGGATTCTAGATTCAGGATTCTAGATTCAGGCTTCTAGATTCAGGATTCTAGGATTGTAGAATTCTAGGATTCTAGGTTAGATCTTGATAAACTCCGTGAACCTTGTTTATACTGTTCTCAGGGTATATCGCAATCTATATCTTGAGTCTTGACATTTCTCCTTTATCCAAAATTTAAACAATTTCATTTTTCTGTTTAAGGAAAAAATAAAAAACACAGGACTGAATCAAACCTTTATAGTTTCAGCGTGTTTGTCCCTCTGTCTGTTTGGCATAATTTATTATTGTATCAAATGCTCATAAAAAATAATAAATTTACGTTAATAAACTACTTATTCAGGCCTTAATTTAAGAACGAGAGAAACATCTCTCTAATTCTGTGATATTATTAAGAGAATATGTAAAATGTGTCTATTTATATTGTAAAACTATCACATAAAAAAGAATGATGTTGCCATCAAAAAAGAAATTTTCATTAAAAACATATTTGAATAAATTATAATTTTATTTACCGTAATTGTTATATTTCTTTTAAAGGGGAAGTATATATATCCCTGTCTGGGCTGTATCAGCTGTATCAGGGCACTTAAGGTCGCCAAAACGTGGGATAGATAAATATTACTGATTGTCACAGATGCTTTTTGTTCATCTATTTATTCAATGTAGAAATTCTGTCAATTTTTAAACCGCCATCTGACTATCTGTCTATCTATCATATTTTTGGCAACAGCTGGTTATTAAAAATCATAAATCAGATAATGACTGGATAGGTCGTTAAGGTTTATAGTGCAGTGATATCATATCATATGAGGGCTAAATTCATAATGGTCACAAACCTTTTAGTCCTCGAAGTAATTATAAATATGTGGATACTTTATAAAACTTAACAGTTAAAACTTATCACTATCATTGTTACTATTATTATTGTTATTATCATTATTATTATTATTATTATTATTATTATTATCATTATTATTATTAATATTATTGTTATTGTCGTTATTGTCATTATTATTATTATTATTGTTATTATTTTAATCTATATAATAAAGCTTTTCACTCAAACATAAATATATATTTGTATGTATATGGACCGAATTGGGTGACATTCTTTGAGGAAATCCATGGGTACCCAGGGGTAACAAAAAGGCTAAAAAACTCAAATTTTTTTCCTTAATAAATCGATTTAAAAAAATGTAATATTTGATTTTTTATCATTTCATAGTTTTAGTTTTTATCACTATTTTTAGTATTGTCGATTATTATTATTATTATTAATATTATTATTATCATTATTATTATATATATGATAAAGCTTTTTACTCATATATATATATATTTGTTTGTATATGGTTAAAATTTTTTGAGGAAACTCGTGGGGACCCAGGGCCGGGGTAGCAAAAAGGCTAAAAAAATTCAAACTTTTTTCTTAATAAATCGATTTTTTTAAAATTTAATTTTCGATTTTTTATCACTTCGATGTTTTAGTTTTTACCACTATTTTTAGTATTTTCGTTTATTATAATTATTCTCTATTTTATTTTCTCTTTTCTTGATGATAAAATATCTGCAATGTCTACTCATAAAGCGTATACCAATTTTCCACTCGAACAAAATGGCTGCCATATATTTCTCTTGGTCAAGATGGCTACCTTGTTTTCTTATGAACAGGATGGCTAGCATGTTTTCTTATGAACAAGATAGCTGGCATGTTTTCTCATAAATAATATGGCTGCCATGTTTCTCATGATCAAGATGGCTACCTTGTTTTCTTATGAACAAGATAGCTGGCATGTTTCCTCATGAATAATATAGCTGCCATGCGTTTTTCATGGACAATATGGTTGCAATAATTACATATGGACAATATGGCCGCCATGTTTACTCATGAATAATATGGTTTCCATGTTTCCTAATGAACAAGATGGCAGCAATGAACAAAGAGCAAGGATGAATTTAGTTAAACCAAATTAATCATTGAATCTATGTAGAAGATCTATACAGCGTATACAATCTTCTTTAATCTATACCTTCAACAATCAACACAGGCTACAATACAATGCATGTACATGCATTCAGGGCAACAAATAAAATAAAATAAAACATTATCATTTTCCCGAAAATATATAATCAAAGTAACAAAAGTGAATTGTATCTCGCAGACCATATATTTTTGACTCAATTTGGATTAAAGAGAATAGATAAAGGAATTGAGTCTTTGTCACAAACTCTGATTTTCTAACCCCTTTATCTTGGGAACCTAATGTTTTAGACCTTTGACATTTCAAACTATGACTTCTGGTAAATCGAATAATATAAGTTTGAAATATCAAAGGGATATATAGGGATTATAAAATCAGAGTTTGTGGCAAGGAATCAATTCCTTTGGTTCCATTTTTTACTTGGCTTCCCGTAAATCTGATAAATAACTAGCAACCATAAAGTTTGCACAACTGCAGTCAGAGTTTATAATTCTTTAAAATCGTTACAAGACTAGAGGGTTATGTTTACAGTTTACAGGATTGCATAAAAAATAAATAAAAAGTTTTACTTCCTCTGTTATATATATTTTAAGTATCTAGAACTTGTTTCTTAAACTTTTTAAGAACTAAAAAAGAAAAATTCTAATCAAGATCGAACTAAATCAGGAACTCTATAACTAGATCAGAAACTTTAGAACTAAATCAGGAATGCTAAAACTATATCAGGAACGCTAGAACTAGGTCAGGAACGCTAGAACTTGATCAGGAACGCTAGAACTAGATCAGGAACTCTAGAACTAGATCAGGAACGCTAGAACTAGATCAGGAACGCTAGAACTAGATCAGGAACTCTAGAACTAGATCAGGAACGCTAGAACTAGATCAGAAACGCTAGAACTAGATTAGGAACTCTAGAACTAGATCAGGAACGCTAGAACTTGATCAGGAACGCTAGAACTAGATCAGGAACTCTAGAACTAGATCAGAAACGCTAGAACTAGATCAGGAACTCTAGAACTAGATCAAGAACTCTACAACTAGATCAAGAACACTAGAACTAGATCAGGAACGCTAGAACTAGATCAGGAACGCTAAAACTAGATCAGGAACGCTAGAACCAGATCAGGAACTCTAGAACTAGATCAGGGACTCTAGAACTAGATCAGGAACTCTAGAACTAAATCAGGAACTCTAGAACTAGATCAGGAACTCTAGAACCAGATCAGGAACTCTAGAATTAAATCAGGAATACAAACCAAAAACAAACTAGTATTTATCTAAACATTATAATTGGCTAAAGTAATCTAATCTATTTACAATTTAACATTTATTTATTACGATTTACGATATAATTATTCTAAAAATGTTAATCTTGAAATATCATAACGCAGTGCAAAAACAGTGTGTCTGAAACACAGGATCCTATAAATCAAATTTGTTGACACCCTGTAATTGTCTAGAAAAGAAAAACTGGTTTATATGGATCTGAAAATTATAAATATTTACATATTTGCATATTTATGCTTACTGCATACATCCTCTGTATCCCCTGTAGAGCTGGGCCTCATGTATCTTCTCAAAACGTCAGAATAATTTTAATAATTCATAAATTCTTCATTTTTTCCATTGTTATTCCAATCTTATCTCTGGGTTTAAACTTGAATACAACAAAATATTTGTAAAAATTGGAGATCTTTTTATGATATTTTTCCTTCAACCATTTCAAGTTGAACTTTATTTACTTGAAATATCCAAACACGATTTCTAAATGTATTTGCTTGAAATATCCAAACATTATTTCTAAATGATTTGCTTGAAATATCCAAACATTATTTCCAAATGTATTTGCTTGAAATATCCAAACACTATTTCTAAATGTATTTACTTGAAATATCCAAATATCTAAATGTATTTACTTGAAATATCCAAATATCTAAATGTATTTACTTGAAATATCCAAATATCTAAATGTATTTACTTGAAATATCCAAATATCTAAATGTATTTACTTGAAATATCTGAAATATCCAAACACTATTTCTAAATGTATTATACTTGAAATATCCAAACATTATTTCTAAATGTATTTACTTGAAATATCCAAACACTATTTCTAAATGTATTTACTTGAAATATCCAAACATTATTTCTAAATGTATTTGCTTGAAATATCCAAATGTCTAAATGTATTTACTTGAAATATCCAAACATTATTTCTAAATGTATTTACTTGAAATATCCAAACATTATTTCTAAATGTATTTACTTGAAATATCCAAATATCTAAATGTATTTACTTGAAATATCCAAATATCTAAATGTATTTACTTGAAATATCCAAATATCTAAATGAATTTGCTTGAAATATCCAAACATCTAAATTTATTGTATCCGGGAGAATGAATGTGTTATTGATCAGACAAAGCTTTAATGGTACCGTTGTAGATCGGACATGCCCTTCTTCGAATACAGGGTCGCTTGACAATACAACGGCAGTACCTTTGACAGATAAATATCTTTGCATGCAGCCTAATGTTTAGTGAAACCTATACTTGGAATTTATTTTTCTTCTTAATGTTTAGACATATCTTTGAAAGTGATGATTTTGTGACCAGCATGGTTTAAAAATGTTCCAATTAGCCTTTATTTTGATCATGGTTGTATAATAAGGTTGGTTACTCTCGATGAGCTTCAATGTACAGAAAATGTCGTCTCCTAAGATAGATAGATAAAAACCTGATATGACGTCACTCTCGCCTGTATAATCAGTGACGTCATATTAGGTTTTATCTATCTATCTTAGGAGACGACATTTTCCGTACATTGGAGAGCATCGAGAGTAACCAACCTTTTTATACTACCATTATCTTAAATGCATATCTCGTGATGCCCTGAGTATATATGCTAACTAGGCATCAACTAAACCAGGTTGAAGCAATGCTTGTGTTTTTTTATACTTGAAGTAGTGTATGCATGCATATTCAGGCAGTAGATTAACATCCTAAACCTTCTTAAAGGGGCTGTAGACATAACTTTCGTTGACCCTCCATTCATAGAGTGCCATGTCTGATTCACAACAAAACCCTGAAAGCTTCGACAGATAAAGAACACATATGTTTTCCTTCATTTTATCTTTAATGCTTTGAATGATGATAAAACTCCCTATAAAAGAATCTTAACTAAACTAAACTAAACTAAAATAAACTAAACTAAACTAAACTAAACTAAACTAAACTAAACTAAACTAAACTAAACTAAACTAATTAAACTGGACTAGACTAGACTAGACTGGACTAGACTAGACTAGACTAGACTAGACTAGTCTATTATGGGGGTTATTCACTAGAAGGTTATTCATTCATGGTGTTGCAATAAGTTAAGTCTTTTATAATCCTAAAGGGACTGTAAGGGTAGTTTCAAGAGACCCTGTATGCAATGATATCAATACCCGATTCACAACGGTACCCTTGAACCTTTTATCTAATCAATACTTTTGAAGATATCACAGTTTTTCTAGGTTTGAAAGTGTTTAATTCTGATAATTTGTATTATTTTTCTGCAGTAGAAATGCGTAATTCAATTTTTCGCTACCCGCAATTGAAAATAATCAGTTTTTAAAATTATAAATATAGCCATTTATTTCATACTAGATCAGCCAAAACTTTTTTGGGTTTTTTATCTTTGCATGGAGGGTCACATGAGATATTGTACTTACAGCTGTGAAAAGTGATGCAGTTTCCTATATTTTGTCTAGTATATAGATCGTAATACTTCAAATGAACCATGAGATGTTAAAGTCCAATGTTGTAATGGCCATTTTAGGTATTAATGTCAGAGTTACTGTTGAAACCAAAATAAAAATATAAGATTCTGTAAAACAAAGTTATAATGTTAAATATGAAAGGGAAATTGTAAGTTATAAGCTGAAGAATTTTGTTCTGAGATGTTGGATGGGTCAATCTGCTGAACAATCCAGAGATGATTTCAAGGATGTACATTGGGAGGAAGACTTAAGCCGCCCAAATTTACCAGATTAAGTTCTGCGCCGAAGCATTTTTCGAAGTGTCTTCTTTATAAACAAAATGTTGAGAAATACATCTCTTCCCCATCTAACTTTAAATGCAAAAATGCCAAAAAAATCTTAGCTATAAATAATGTAAAGAAGGAATTTTCTGTGTGTAAGAATCATGACAAGAATAAAATATAAATTACAGGTTCCTAAAACTGGATTCTACACATCTTAAAAACTAAGAAAACGTTTCGTAGAATTCAGAATATTCAAACATATTTTTGAAAATTTTGCTGAACAACTATGCACCGTAAAAATGTCTGATAGATCTCAAATGAATCCTAAACAATTTCTCAATAAAACTGCTATCTCATTTTAACTACACCATACACTGCTGCTCATGTCAGACAAGACTTAAATTTTATATTAACAGATCTGCAATTGAACATGTTTAAATTAAAAATTTTAGTTTAATTTGTAAAGACAAAAATAACAATCATAGGGATATGAAAATATTATTAACTCTTCACTTTCTACATATATCATGGACCTATAGAACATTATAAAACAAAACAAAAAAATGGATTTGTAACAAAATAAAGTTGCTTTTCTTTTAATTATTCGTAAAATCAGAGGCGATTGTTAGGAGCTTATATTGTCTATTTCCTTATATTCAACTAAAAACTTCTTTCTTTCTTTGCAAAATCATTAAATAAGACATTTCAAGGCCACATTCAAAGCAGAAGACTTAGTTTAAACTTAGGATCGTCATATTTCAAGAGTTTCAAGTCGTCTTTACAGTCTCGTCCTTTGTGGATAACAGAAACCCGGTAGTCCAGCGTGAATAAGGTTAGTATGACCCTCTGCAGAAAATACAATATAATATGCATAAATTAAACCTCCAGGAGGATGACAATCAAATATATTTTATCATCATTGAAAATTGACAAAAAGTTTAATAAAATAATCTTATAGTCCGACGTGACCTTGAGTAAGAAGAGTGCAGTAAATCTGAAGACATGGCAAGGTCCGTGTATAGACCTCTCATAACACCCCCCTCCCCTCCTTGTGGGGTTTTACAGAGATGGGGGGGGGGGACTTTTTTGCATTTTATTTATTTCTTGCCTTTTTTCAAATATAACTTTGTGCGCAAATAAAACCAGTTTTTGTGAACCTTCTAAATTCTAAAAATAAATTTCAATAAAATAAAAAAATGTTCAAAAAAATGAAAGATGTTCATTAGTTGTCTGCATAATGTTGTAATAAAAAAATGTAACTTTAAGAGAACAAATAAAAAAGTACAATATAAATATTGAACTTATTTCGTTTCAGTTCTTTCTGAGGTTCTTTATACTGTTCTTGTGTTTACTCTTTTACAAAAACTTCGCTACTTATCGAGCCTACTACTTAACTATCTATCTATCTATGTTTCTGTCAATCAGTTTATTCATAACTCATTAAAAATCATAAAATACAAAATTGTGACTTCTCTATCTTTTTAGTTAATAATAATAATTAATGTAAATTTATTTATATCTTCTATATAGTTTGTAGTGTTTTTAAATCATTAACTATGATAATAAACTAAACATATCTTGTTTATACAAATATTTCAATTGAAAAATAATAATTATTTTAAGCTGAGGTTAAAGCGTTTATCAATACATATCTTTTCTTGTCTGTTTGTTAGTTTGTTTGTAACCGATAAACGTCAAAAGGGCCGAACCGTTCAGGCCCAAATTTGTGTGGGACCTCACATGATCCCAGGGAAGGTTTATGGATGAAAAATTGCCTAAAAAATTTGGATTTTTTAAAATCCACGAAAAAAAAGATAAAAGAGCAATAATTACCAGTTAAAATTGAAGATGACCGCCGAAGTGCCCTGGGGCCTAGTATCTTAAATTAGTTTACAACCTTTTTAGTCAGGGCCGTGGAATTAAACTTTCGTTTTAAAAGTTTTCTGTTGATATCGACTTCAGTATCTATCCCAACCAGAAATTGTAACCTCTGGTTTGTAAATATGTTTGTTGACTAACTCTGTAATATGTTTGTTGGCTTACCATGTAATATGTATGTTGACTAACCCTGTTATATGTTTTTTGGCTTACCATGTAAATATTTCTGTAACATTTTTGTTGGCTTACCATGTAATATGTATGTTGACTAACCATGTAATATTTTTGTTGACTAACCATGTAATATTTTTGTTGACTAACCCTGTACTCATGGTAGAGGAGGTAAAGTCTGGCGCATTTCAAGTGCCGGGCCTCCTGTTATGGGAGCAGGGCAAGCTGTACAGTGTACAGTACATATACAAACTATGCAAGACAAAACGGGACAGTACGTCAAATAAATTAGGTCCTTATAAGAATATAGTGTACTTTATGTTTGTTGAATAACCATGTCATATGTTGTTGACTAATCCTGTAATATGTTTGTTGACTAATCCTGTACTGTATGTTTGTTACCAAACCTGTACAATATGTTTATTGACAAACCCTGAACAATATGTTTGTTACCAAACCTGTACAATATTTTTGTTGACTAACCCTGTACAATATTTTTGTTGAATTACCCTGTACACTATTTTTGTTGACTAACCCTGTACATAATTTTTGTTGACTAATCCTGTACACTATCTTTGTTGACTAACCCTGTACAATATTTTTGTTGACTAACCCTGTACAATATTTTTGTTGACTAACCCTGTACACTATCTTTGTTGACTAACCCTGAACAATATTTTTGTTGGCTAACCCTGTACAATATTTTTGTTGACTAACCCTGTACAATATGTTTGTTGACTAACCCTGTAAAATGAATGTGTGAGACTATCTGTCACAAACAGATTAGAATATTCATAGAGTGCATGACATACCGCACTTTATTTCGGAATATCTATCTTTTTATCTATCTATCTCTCTATCTATCTATCTATCTATCTATCTATTTATCCTTTTAACTTCCCATCTATCTATCTATCTGTCAACCAACCCACTCAATGCCAGGTCTAAAGCCAGCTCGAAATTTTGAAGAAATGCATTGTATCCATTCAAATCAGGATTCCTAGCTCGGGCTTTTTGTCTAGGCAGTGCAGGGGGGAGGGGGAGGGGGAGAAGGGATAAATTCATAATTTCGTGTCTGTAATCTTCCAACCTTAATCTGTATTAAATACAGTGCTTGATCATATATAGCTACACATTTGAAAAAACCTAAATATATTACGTTGTACTTTGTCTGTATATTTAAATACTCAAAACTTGTAATGCGATTAGACTAGCTACGTATTGTGATCAGCTTAACTACAATGATAAATATCTGCGTAAATCTTATAAATAGGTATATTAAATTAACATGTAACATAAATTTGTAAATACACTTCAGTTGGAATAGACTTCGCATTTATTACGGTGAGAGAATAATCGTTCCTTGTTTTAAACGAAGAGTTGAGTAGATTGTGCCCATTGTTTGGCATTGATAGTTTACAAGCTAGTAACTGAGTTGACATCGATAGCTGACAAGATCAAGCCTATTGGTTTGGCATTGATAGAATACAAGCTAGTGTCCATGTTGACATCGATAGCTGACAAGATCAAGCCTATTGGTTTGGCATTGATAGGATACAAGCTAGTGTCCATGTTGACATCGATAGCTGACAAGATTGTACCCATTGGTTTGGCATTGATAGTTTACAAGCTAGTGTCCTTGTTGACATCGATAGCTGACAAGATTGTACCCATTGGTTTGGCATTGATAGTTTACAAGCTAGTGTCCTTGTTGACATCTATAGCTGACAAGATCAAGCCTATTGGTTTGGCATTGATAGGATACAAGCTAGTGTCCATGTTGACATAGATAGCTGACAAGATCGTGCCCATTGGTTTGGCATTGATAGTTCACTGGGTTGTGTCCAGGTTTTGACATTGATAGTAAATTGAAACTGAGCTGGTTAGAATTCAAAATCGTTCTTTAACAAAAACTTTAGATTTTTCATAATAATGAAAAACTCTCTAATAAAATCCGGGATTTTAGCGCCTTTCAGCTTTTATTGTTAATTAATAGAATTTCAGTGTGCTCAATGCGCATTGGACTGTGAAGCAATTGAAGTGAATATTTATTATCAGAAAATGAGAAAAATACCTAATAGAAGTGCAAAATTTACGGGACAATTAGACTGGAAACGGGTAGAATTTTCTGTTTTGCACTCTCGTTAAGAATCCGTAAATGTGTAGCATTTACATTTATAGGTTTAACATTTACTCCAGAAATAAAATACTTTCTGCAACTCTTGGAAAAGATAAACAATCTCCATTTCATTCTATTCCAAGTTCTGCACTATAAGAATAGAATAAGAATGTATCTTTGCGTCCTACAGTGAGCACTGGAAAACGATAGGAAGACGACTTTTGAATTTAATTTATGATTTTAAATAGTCAAAAGCTTATGTGCAGTGTAAAGAGACCCATTTCCCTTAATAAGTGTTATGTATTTTACTTGTAAATTTTTTTTGATATCAACTTGAAATACACATTAGTGTTGTTTTAATGTCGACTTCCTTTTCCAGAGTTTTCTGGTTCTCCCTGTGCAGTCTCCCCCCATCCTTGCATCCTCCTCTCTCCACTCCTCCTATCTTTGTATCCTCCTATCTCCACTCCTCCTATCTTTGTATCCTCCTATCTCCACTCCTCCTATCTTTGTATCCTCCTATCTTTGTATCCTCCTATCTCCACTCCTCCTATCTTTGTATCCTCCTATCTTTGTATCCTCCTATCTCCACTCCTCCTATCTTTGTATCCTCCTATCTTTGTATCCTCCTATCTCCACTCCTCCTATCTTTGTATCCTCCTATCTTTGTATCCTCCTATCTCCACTCCTCCTATCTTTGTATCCTCCTATCTTTGTATCCTCCTATCTCCACTCCTCCTATCTTTGTATCCTCCTATCTTTGTATCCTCCTATCTCCACCCCTCCTATCTTTGTATCCTCCTCTCTCCACTCCTCCTATCTTTGTATCCTCCTATCTCCACTCCTCCTATCTTTGTATCCTCCTATCTCCACCCCTCCTATCTTTGTATCCTTCCATCTCCCCTCTTTTCATCTTTGTTTTCTCCTATCAGCTCTCCTTCTATCTTTGTATCCTCCTATTTTCTCTTTTCCTATCTTTGTCTCATCCTATCTTTGTATCCTACTATCTTCCCTTCTCCTGTCTTTGTCTCATCCTATCTTTGTATCCTACTATCTCCCCTTCTCCTGTCTTTGTCTCATCCTATCTTTGTATCCTACTATCTCCCCTTCTCCCCTCGTGTGCTTCCTTCTAACTCCTCTCCTCCCTCTACTGTCTAGTGGACCCGGATAAGATAAGAACTAGTAATGAACCCGTATATGGAGAGATGAACGTTAGAGAGTTTCCCGGGAAATGCATGGACAGTAGGACGTGGGTGGGTGGGTCACTATAGCATTGTTTCCATGTATTTTTGTTCGTCTCTTTTTCTGTGAGTTTTGAAGTTCAGCGTGATCAGTAATAACATTTTTTATTTTTAGACATTGGGTCAATTGGTGTTTCTTTTTCAAACAGGATTTATTAAGATCCTCTACTATGACACACCATTGGGAACGGACATTTTTGAAAGACGCACATTTACAACGCACAAAAGTATACAATGGTAGGCGATTATATCAATACAATAAAGACGAATTTCGACATAAATTTTGATATATATCAAGCTGTTAAAGAGCATAGATGCACATAAACATAGGAGTCAAGAGAAGATGTAAATAAAAAATCTTCTCTTTGATTACTTGTAATGTTGTAATTCGAAAAAAGCTTTTTAACAGTCAAAACTTTAATAGAAACTTCGTCTTAATTGTATTGATGTAATCACCTACCATTGTACATACATCGTAGCTATACCACAATAGGAGTTTAAAATATCTAAACAAATTGATTTGATTGTGATTGCGTTTAGATCAATCATTCTTCGTCCTTCAAACTTCAAACGGTTTAATTTCTTTATATTTCTACAAGAAGATTTCAGACCAGACAATTTTTAGATAAAAAATATTAAATGGGATGTACACTCACGGCCCGCTTATAGATATGATTCTATCTATCTATCTACACTGAACTCGGCCACAGTACAAATTTTATTTTGGTAATTTTTTCCATGGGCCTACCAGCTGATATAGCAAACCGGACCCTAGATTTGTTGTGTTTATTTTAGGGGCATATTTATGTTTTTTTTAATGTTTCTTTTATACAATTCTTTATTTTTTTTATTCAAAATAGATTTTTTTTTGTTTACAAAGAATTAATATCTGAAGGAAAGTTCAGGGTCCATAGAGTAGGAAAGTTGTACAGCTGTTTTGATAAACAGTGGGCCCTGTGATGTATGAACATGAGGTACTGCAGTGTAATATCAAGTGAAAATAATAGTACTTGTCAAGATAAAATCTTTTTTCGTTCCCGAAAAAAGACCTAAGAGTAGTATGGTTTACAAGCCAACCTTCCTCCTGGAATCCGTAAAAATGGAGTGTGATATGCTCAGACCATTTTTCTCCTGATGACCTTAATAGGGTTTCTAAAAGACTACGACCTGGAGCCATACCATCCTCTAACCCCCAGTCATCAGCAATTCAAGGTAATATGTGATTCAATTTTTGTTTTAAAAAGTTCGATAAATGTGAACTTTTTTTGATTTTGACGAAAAATGTTATATTCATTTTTAAACTTCTTTAAAAATTAAAAGATTTGTGTGACTGTACAGTGTACATATAGGTAANGCCTTTAAAAAGGTCGGGGGGCAACGATAATTAAGCTATCTTTGAAATAAAGTTTAAACATCGAAAACTACACAAGGGACTTAAACAAACCATCCCCCGCACCTTCTAAAATTCAGTGGAATATAACTGTTTGGCTAAATAAGAAAGGAATTATGCAAGAGCTGGTCCAGGGGCCATTGTCTGCTAGAACTCCAATGTACTGCATAACACCCCAGCCAGAAAATTACATCGAAACTCGTCTATGATCCATCCATTCTATTATATATCCGTGTGTACACTGTACACAGATTCACAGGAAATATTGGAGAGATAAACAGTACACATCATACACCAGAGTTATAATATTTCAAGCAATATTTGAGAGATTTACACAGGAAGATCTCTGTCCTCGATGAACAGTCAAAGGTTGTAAATCGAGCTTTGCTATCTTTGCATGGAGGGTCACTTGAAATTACGCTGACAGCCCAGCAAGTACAAACAATAATATCTGCCGGCCCTATGTGCGAAGATTAATATAAATTATAAAATAAGGTGTGTGTGTTTTAGGGTGCTAGCTATTAGCTCTTCATAAATACGTTTAGTGTTTAGTGCATTACAGCAATTATTCCAGGAGGGTTCACAGAATAATTAAAGGAGGTTTGAGAATGAAAATAGTTAATTTTTAATGTATTATTCCTGTCTGATGTTTCTGTAAAGAGAATTTGATGAAAACGTCTACAACATGATTCTCAATTGCGTTAGTTTCTTTTCAGGTTTCTTTTCAGGTTTCTTTTTTGGTGGAGTTCCTTGCCACTATTTTACTAAATGTGAAAAGTTTTCTGAACAGAAACATCCGATAGAAAAAATTCAATTCCGTTCAATATTAGATAATTTTTTATGACCTCTTCGATTCCGTATTAAAAAAAATAAGTAAAAATTTTTTTGAGATAACATTTTCACGTACATAATCTGTCTGTCTGTTTGTTTGTTTGTATCCAATAAACGTAAAAACGGCTAAACCAATCAAGCTTAACATTTTGAAGGCAACTCACGTGACTTTAGGGATCGTTTATGGATGCTTAGAATAACAAAAATTTATCTTCAAAAATGATTGATTTTTGTAAAAATTTTACAATCCCCGAAAAATATTATTAAACCCGCGAACTTTTTTTTGTTATTGTTTTATATTGTACAAAGAGAAGATACTCAAAGATAGAGCCACATAGAAAAGTGGAATAGAAGATGAGGGAGAAGCGGCTTAACTATTTAATATTTCATTAGGAATGAAAAGCTAAACGTAAAAATAATAAACTCTGCATGATTTAACGACGGTGGTTTTTTTAAACCTTACGCTTGAAGGTGTAAATTTTTCAAATTGTCTGAGCTGGGAACTTTTGAATTGATGAAATTTATTTTTGTCATTTTCTCTTTTGTAAGGAATTTAACGATAAACAGGGGGATTAGCCAAATATTAATTGATCAAGAGATTGGACCTAATGAAACAAACTCTTAACAGTTTTACTTTGAATACTGAGTTTTATTCACAGAGTTTAATTTCGTCTGATTCAAAAGTTTCATTGTTTTGTCCAGTTGATTCTCTGGAAGTAGATAATGAAGTTGCATGACATTACACTGTATAATTTCCATATTAACATCTCTCCTCAACCTGTTAATATTCAAACCTCTGGGTGGGATTTATCCAAGGAATATATTGGAAGAAGAGCCTCTGGGTGCGATCTATCCAAGGAATATATTGGAAGGAAACCTCTGGAATAAAAAAAAAACAATACCGATACCAAAGAATATAAAAGGATCATTAAAATAATTTGAATTTCATTAAAGACTACTTTACAAACATATTCATAAAAATGCCAAAGTAGAAAATTCTCATTTTCAATGTGGGATATCTTACTTTCCTCTGCTGTAGAAATTCTTCTTCTTTTTAACTTTAATAATTTATTTTATTAGGTTTTACAATATTTTTAATTATTAATATGATATAAGATAAAAATATTTTGAGATTACAATTTTTCATTTTCTTCATTTTCTTCTTGTTCGTACATCTTTCAATCAAATAACGGCTAATTTTGAAGAAAAAAAAATACTGTTAGATATCCTTCTAGGTTGCCACTTTACAAGAAAGAACTACTTTTAAAGGATCATGCTTTTTTCTGAACTCTGTATTTAATTGAACTAGCTGATAGGGTCTTGCTTTCATTTTTGGCACTCTATGTCGAATTGTTTACTCGTGAGTTGCATCTGACAAAGCAAAACACACAATTCCTGATATTTTCTTAGAGGCAGTGTGTGGGGGGGTCATAATGAGCATCTTAACCCCCTCCCCCCTCTCAAGTGAGGGGAAGCCCCCATCTCAAATCTCAAAAGATTTCCTTTCCAATTTTTCCTGTTCAATTTTCTTTTTTTTCTTGTTTCTTGTTTCTACGCTTTGAGGCCTCTTCAAATAGTTCTTTTGACATTTAGTTGCGGACTGTTGTGGAGAGATAAGGAGGAGAAATTCTTTTTCGCTTTTTAGAATAGTCGTTGTATAAAGGTTCATTTCAAATTATGGTGACAGTCCCTTTAAAGAGTTAAGACTGCTGAACAAGGAAACAGAATGTTTAAATGACGAAATCATGATCCAGGATTGGAACATGGTATCATGATCCTCAACGAATTCATACAATGTATTTGAAGAATCATTTCACAATAAATATCTCATTGATATCCCCAGCCCGACACAGATAGTACAATAATATTAACCCATTGATACCTCTTGGTAACTTTACAATATAATATTAACCCATTGATACCTCTTGGTAACTTAACAAGATAATATTAACCCATTGAAACCTCTTGGTAACTTTACAAGATAATATTTACCCATTGATACCTCTTGGTAACTTTACAAGATAAAATTAATCCATTGATACCTCTTGGTAACTTTACAATATAATATTAACCCATCGATACCTCTTGGTAACTTTACAAGATAAAATTAATCCATTGATACCTCTTGGTAACTTTACAATATAATATTAACCCATTGATACCTCTTGGTAACTTTACAACATAATATAAACCCATTGATACCCCTTGGTAACTTTACAATATAATATTAACCCATTGATACCTCTTGGTAACTTTACAATATAATATTAACCCATTGATACCTCTTACTAACTATACACGACAATATTAACACATTTATAACTGGCTTTTGGTACAGAACAAGATAATATAAACCCATTGAGAACAGGGAAATTGATGGGACTATAGACGTAATTTTGAAGGACTTTCCATTAATAAAGTGTCGTGTTCTATTCACAACGGTACCCTTGATAGTTTTCCAATAAAGAATGAATGAAGAAAGAATGAAAATTCATTTCTTTTCAAATGTTCTTTCTCTACATAACTGACTTGCAGCTACCTGCAACAGGAGAGAAAGAAGGAAATTGGTAGAATTCAACACTTTTCCAAATAGAAAACCGGCATCATTTACAATCACAACGTTTTTCGTGGTTTTACCACCATAAAGAGTATAGATAGATGGATAGATAGTCGAATTGTCTGTGTCTATCAAGGATATAATGCAAGGAAAGTTATTTCAGCGGTGTAAGCATCTTTTTTGCACTGCAGTGTACTGTCACTGTCCATCTTTCACATAAAAAATCAATGAACTATTCTAGTCATATGAAACTTTTATGTGAATTTTCAAAATTATCGAAATTTAATGCTTTTAACCTCCTTGGATACTAAACGAACACTGATGTATCTATTAATATTTACAAATTCCGCCCAAAGAGAACTGGTTTCAATATGTACGCAGAGTATACGCAACTGCAATTAACTTTCCTTGCATTATAACCTTGGTGTCTATCATCTATGTGACGCTGCAGCTGAAGTCTGCAGTGCACTCTTGTTTACGATAAATGTTGTTAAACCAGTTAGTATTTAATAACATTGTTTCTAATCTAAGTTTAACGTATAATATACGCAAAGATAATATAAATATTATCTTTGGATATACGTCTATTATCAGCACACTTGAAACTGAGAAAGAAGTCAGAGCTTCCAATAAAGGTATTATTAAGACTAAAGGAATTAAGTTTTTGGCACAAACTCTTATTTCTAATCTTTATATCTTTGCAACCCAATATCGTAGACCTTAGATTAAATAATCTAAGTTTGAAATATCAAAGGTTGCAAAATAAACAGGGATTAGAAAAGTTGAGGCAAAGACTTAATTCATTTGACTAAAAGTCATGAACCATTTTATCATTGTGATATAGTTGTCAGTGACTTTTATATTATATTGTAAATTACTTTTGTTTCAGCAACAGCAAATATAAACAAACCGAAATATATAATTTATGCGTTTGGTTAGCTTCTGAGTTCAAGATTTCAAGATGAGATTATTTATAAGTGAATAATTACGAATTACCTTTAAACCTTTATTTGGGTAATATTAAGATAACTATTACCGTTTTCCAATCTGGAAAAAATATTAGAATTTATAAATAATTTCCTATGTCTAGTTATAAAGTTTTAGATATGATACATTCTCTGTATACATTTCTGTAAATCATAAATTTCTCCTGTAATATTTATCAATCTTAAATAAAAATAAATTTATCCATTTATCTATACATCTATCTATTCATCTATATCTATCAATATGATTATCCATCTATCGATGCATCTACCTTTCCATCTATCAATCCATCTATCTTTCCATCTATCAATTTATCTATCTTTCCATCTATCAATCCATCTATCTTTCCATCTATCAATACATCTATCTTTCCATCTATTAATACATCTATCTTTCCATCTATCAATACATGTATCTTTCCATCTATCAATACGTCTATCTTTCCATCTATCAATCCATCTATCTTTCCATTTATCTATAAATCTATCTTTCCATCTATCAATACATCTACCTTTCCATCTATCAATACATCTATCTTTCCATCTATCAATCCATCTATCTTTTCATCTATCAATACATCTATCTTTCCATCTATCAATCCATCCCTCTTTCCATCTATCAATACATCTATCTTTCCATCTATCAATACATCTACCTTTCCATCTATCAATATATCTATCTTTCCATCTATCAATACATCTATCTTTCCATCTATCAATCCATCTATCTTTCCATCTATCAATACATCTATTTTCCATCTATCAATCCATCTATCTTTCCATCTATCAATCCATCTATCTTTGTATCTATCAATACATCTATCTTTCCATCTATCAATCCATCTATTTTTCCATCTTTCAATACATCTATCTTTCCATCTATCTACCCTTCTAGGTATTTATCTATATATCTGTCTATTCGTTTATCTATCCATACTTTTTATCTTACTATCTTTTCCATGAGTATAGAAAATGTTTTTAGTTTAATATGTAATTAAGAATAAATGATGATATTGTATATATGGTCAATATATAATCAACGTCAAATCAATTATTATTTTAATTTGAACCAAGTCTGAACTCTCCTATGCAGTTATATACAAGCAATCATTTTAAAAGCGAAATACTGCTTTTTTGTCAAAATGTTAATTTTACACAATAAAGGTTTTGGAAGTTAAGGGGAGTGTTCGCGAAAAATGAAAGGGGGTATAGGCTTAATGCGATAAAAAGGCGCTTTTGATCGCGGCTAATCTTACTTCTATCTGTTGCGGTCTATAAGGAGAAAATTGTTAAAGACGTCTCAACCAAATAACTTAGCGCCCATACAAATTTAGAAAATTGCAACATACAACTTAGACCGTAAAAAATCAATTTAATTTCAAACAAATCATTCAGATATTACAACCTACAGTCATCGATTATCTTTCGCCACATTTGTATATAGTTTATATTTTATAATATTTTTTAATTAATTTGTTTGTTTCTCTTGTCGCTTGCGCAACTATCTAAGAATGCCGCACATCACTCACAATTTTCGAAATCAGTTAAAACGTTTTCTAAAAAAATAAAATATTATAAAATATAAACTATATACAAATGTGGCGAAAGATAATCGATGACTGTAGGTTGTAATATCTAAATGATTTGTTTGAAATTAAATTAATTTTTTACGGTCTAAGTAGTATGTTGCAATTTTCTCAATTTGTATGGCCGCTAAGTTATTCGGTATGAGACGTCTTTGACAATTTTCTCCTTATAGACGCAACAGAAAGAAGTAAGATTAGTAGCAATAAAAAGCGCTTTTTTATTGCATTAAGCCTATACCCCCTTTCATTTTTCGAGAACTCTCCCTTTAAATGTCGCCTTTCTATTCCATTTCTATTTCACTGTAGCACAATTTTATAACTAAGGAAATATGTGTTTTCATAAAAAAATATGCTTAAACTTTACAAAGTCGTGCACTGATATTGACACATATATACGACCTACAATTTGACCTCCCTTCGATAATGACCTCCAAAAATGGCCAAATATTAAATCAATGAAAATAAGTCATGTGACGTATCAAATCAAGGGTTTTTGGTGTTCCTATTGCATTTTGATAGTGCTTTTTGACCTCAGGGGATCCTTGAGGTCGTGACCTCCAAAATTTGCTTGCCTCTGGAGGTCAAAATATTAAACAAATGAAAAAAAGTCATGTGAGGTATCAAACCATAGGCTTTTGGTATCTGGGAAAGTTACCAAATGCCTGCCTGCAAATTTCCCAAATTCCTATTTTCTTCCAAAGTATAATTGGTGTCGGGTCATGAAATGCAAGAAAGTGGACAAAACAACTTCCGTACAATCGTCTCTGAAGTCTCATCCTTTGTGAGTAACCCTGTCTATGTGTCGTGTAGACAGGTTCTATCTTAACTCTAAGATAAAATATACCAAAAAGTCCCATAAAAAAAACTAGTTACAAATCGATACTTTATTTATAACTCATTAAAATGATTGCATTTCAACTAAATTTCAAGATAAATGAATGCATGAATATAAAGTACCTTGCGCTGTAAATATAGTAAATTTTGCATTAGTTTTTACTCTTTCTAAGCCATTTTCTTTGTTATTTTTAGATTTACCTGTTTTAAGTTCAAATTGTTAGTGTCCAAAAAACCTAAAAAAATACTCAAAACTTATTAATGTCCAGTATGATTAGTTATACTAATTAAAAGATTTTGAACTCTTGGTTGCATTCATAGATTAATTAACAATACAGATAGAACACTAGATGTCGTCTTTTCCAGGTTTAAGGGTTTTTCGTTCAGAATAACCATGAGGCTCCATGGTGTTAAGCGCATGCTCTCTCTCTGTCCTGTAATTCAACGCGGCCTGCGCGGAACTCCTTTGGACTTCTGCCTCAGGGCTATTGTGAACGAAAAACCCTTTAATCTTGAGAAGACGACACCGATTGTTCTATCTGTTATTCTAATTAATATATGGTTGCGTTATTTAATTTTTAATTGAATCAAAGCTAGCCCACATACTGCTCACAATGCAAATAGAATTGAAGTATTTTTTATTGATTTTATTGATCAAACTAGTTTTTTCAGTTCATTCATCACAGTCAAATAATTAAACAAACTCTGTTCTCCCTACCTGTAGTATACATACATTGAGATAAGAAAGAATGAATAATTATATTTAAGAGAAAGATATTTTAAAGAACCTTGGTTTCTAGTTTTTACCCCCAGAGCCCAAAACTTAAGTCAGAGTATCGTCATGAAACCCGGTATCGGAAACCCGTGGCCGAATTTAAAGAATTTGAGCGGCGGTTTAAATTTAAGCCGCGGTTTAAATATGGTTGGTTCCACTTAAAATTGTATCAAATGTTTCAAGATTTAAGCCGGCGCTTAATTTAAACCGGGTTTTGGCGGATTTAAACCGCGGCTCAAATTCTTTAAATTCCATCTCCGGTTTCTTGAATGGGGTTATTTAGCCAAGAATTTGTAGATACCAATATTTTTGTTAAGTAATATTATTTCATGTGGGTTCTTTACATTCTTTTTTGTTTTGTTTTCTGATTTCTTAATTTAAAATCTACGCAAATGCAGAGACACCACCAAGATGCTCTCTTAAATTAAAATCTACGCAAATGCAGAGACACCACCAAGATGCTCTCTTAAATTCCGACTCGGTAATATATTTGTTTTACAACTACCAATACAAAATACTTAATTGCAACTTGTAAAATGTATATACGTAAAAACCCTCATGACGTCATGGCTCATTATTGTTTTTACCTCCTTTTGACCAACAATACCGACCTATAATTCAACAGAGGGAGGTTTAGCTACTTATAACGTCCCTTGGGTCACTTGTGTATAATAACCACCCGCTCTCTGCGAAGTTTTCGGGAAAAAATTCACGCATTTTCCTTTCAAAAAGACGATAAAATTGTCTACAACTATGTACTTTTTATGGAAATTTTGTCTAAAACACATCCCTGGCTGTTTTGTAGGATGTTTTGTAGGAAAAATCGGTTTTGAGAAACCTTAGTAAAGTATAATTCCCTTGACTTCCCTGTAAAGTCGTTGTAAATGATTATAATATTTGCAATTACTAATAAACTAAGTTACTCATTTTCTTAGGATCTTGGAGCAAATGTTAAATAATAGTTTAGATAAATAAATAAAATACAAAATGCCTCCCTATTTGCTGCAAAAAATCAATCTTTTGAAGTTTGTCAATTAGCAATTGAACTGTATGTTGTAATCTTAATTTAAGATTTGATAAATGATCGTAAATTTAAGATATTATTGTGTAATTATTATGATTATCATGTAACGAACTGCCCTCGGCGATATGGTTTACAGGGTTACACTCTTAAAGGTTCAAACTTCAGAGAAAACAGCACAGTGTACGCAAATAATTTAGCTTTTTTACATTAAAGCTTGTTTCTTTCGTTGCCATATAATTTAGTTTTCCAATAAAAAAAACTATATCTATATAATAAATCAAGACATTCGTATATATATATATATGTTGCGTATAGCCGGCCAAACGGCTGGATCGATTGGGCTGAATTTTTTTTGTGGACACTCATGGGTGACGGGGGGGTGTCATAGGCTAAAAAAAATTCGAAATTTTGTTTTTTTAATTAAAAAAAAATTTCCACGGGCAACGCTAGTTTAATTCAAACCTTAAAAAGTTATGATTAATATTTTAAAAGTTTAAGGTCGTCATTGAACGCTCGTTCTTTGTGTTCATGTGTGTTCACCTGGCTACAATGACGATGCAGATAAAGGAATGATATAACCAACTCCTTTCAAAATAAACCAAATTAACTTATTAACGATAAGAAAGGAATTGAGTTTTTGTTACAAATTCTAATTTTCTCTCAAATTCAAGTCTTTTTTTAATAAATACTAGCTAAAGGACCCGGCATTGCCCGTGGAAAAAAAATTAAGTCCACACAAAATTTCAGCCCAATCGGTCCAGCCGTTTGGCCTGCAATACGTAACATATATGCCTTGTTTTATTATTTAGATATAAATATGTGCACGCTACTTCGACAATTTGGACAAATATAAAGAGCATGATGAAAATAAAATTACAGATTTTGCAAAAATTTCACTTTTCGTGAATTTAATTAAATTTGGACTTTGATTGGTAATTCTAAACTGTAAGATTAAATTTGAAAATTTAATTGGGTTTAGAAGCGTTCATACAAATATTTGGTTTTTATTTTAGTATTAGCATAAATCCAACATTTCTAGTATACAGAGATAATACTTTTCACTGCACATACATATATTTCAAACATTTTTTGCATTTCTTAAATACAGAAATCCGCAAAAAAAAGATTTCATGTGATTGATAAAAAGTAAATAAAATATTGTGTCTAGTTGTAAACTTGAGTATATAGTCATAATCTTACGTATATACATAATCTTACGTATATACATAATCTTACGTATATACATAATCTTACGTGTATACATAATCTTACGTATATAGTCATAATCTTACTAATATACATAATCTTACGTATATACATAATCTTACGTATATACATAATCTTACGTATATAGATAATCTTACGTATATACATAATCTTACGTATATACATAATCTTACGTATATACATAAATCTTACGTGCAATTCTCTTTAGTGGTCTGAGGCGAATATTCAGTTTCTTTATAAAATCAATATCTTTTAGTCTCTTCTAGTCTCGGTTTTTAAGGCCTTGTGCGACCATCTTCTATTTCAACTTTGTTTTGTGGCTCTATTTATGAGCATCTTCTCTTTGTACAATATATAACAGTAAAAAAAAAAGTTCGCGGATTTAATAATATTTTTTCGTGCATTTTTAAACAGACAGACAGCCAAGCAAAGAATAAATATAGATTAGATACTATAATATGGAAGTAAATATTTTGAGTCTGCCTGTATTAGGTATTGGATGAATTGTATTGGATAGAGCTAAATCCTTAGAATTAAAACCTCCTGTGAACAAAATCAATCATATTTACGCAACCAGAAAGAATTCTAAAATTATTTTTCGAAATTCCAACATTTTTAAATGAAAATTATGATTGTTCGTGAAAAAATATTTTTTTTGGCGAAAATTCCAATTTTTTGTTAAAAAAGTGTCTCCAGGTGTGTAGTCTATTAATATGGGAGGGGCTAAGCTGAAACACCACCAATACGATAAAAGCGGCAAGGTGTAACATTTCCTCTACACCCCTCCTATCCATTTCATGATCCCTCCCTCCCCTCCCTTTCTCTACGTCCTCCCTCTCCGATCTGAGGTAGAAGGTAGCTCCAGGTTTAGTATTGAATACTGAGAGTACGGATGAAACCTGTTACAAACATTATAAATCTTTAATTACAGAGGTAGGCGATGACGAATCTTTATTTAAGTTTTAATTGTTGACAAGTTTTTTCGAATTACAAGTTTACAAGTAATCAAAGAGAAGCAATTTTTAAAAGGACAGCTTCTCTTGACTTCTGTTTATGTGTATCCATGCTGTTAAACAGCTTGATATAAATCAAAATTTAAATCGAAAGCCGTCTTCATTATATTGATATAATTGCATACCATTGTAGAGAAATGAAGATTATAGATAGTTTTGCAAATAATGAAGAATATACGTGAACAATCTTCAAATAATATAAAGGAACTGAATTAACACTCATCACACCTTCTAGTTTTCTAATCCATATATATCCAAGGAACTAGATGCCTTTTATATTTTAAACTTTGAATTAGGTCAAACAGTCTAGGTTTAAAAAATGAAAGTTTGGATTCACCAGGTTGCAAACATATCCACCAGGTTGCAAACATATCCACCAGGTTGCAAACATATCCGAATTTTAAAATTAGAGTTTGTGGCAAGTGTTCTGTTCCTTATTATAAAATTATAAATATAAAATTTGCTCAAGTTTTCTAAACTGAACACTGGTAAATTACATTTACACGTTACTGCTACGACTTTGTGACCTCGTAGCTCCTCTAATTTGGATTTTTGCAAAGTATGAGAACACAGGTTTATCCGGGTCCACATTAGAAATTCAAAACATTTTTTTTCTTCTCGATATCTCTACATACAGTAAGTTAAGGAATGATTGAAAACATATCAGATTTCATTTATACGTGGAATTTATGTTAGTTTGACGTGCAGCCTAGTTTGATCTTTTAACTCTATTTTTCAAAAGAAAATACTTTGGGAAATATGTACTGTGCAATTTATAATTATAATACACGTTTGAAATTATTTTGCACAATCTTGTCTTTTATGTATGAAAATATGAATTGTACAATACTGCATTATCTACCAAAGAAATCACTCTTCACAAACACTGTAAAAATGCATTGAAATTTGTAAATCATGTACTACAGAATAAATCGTTAAGTACAATGATGCTTTATGTACCACGGAAGAAAAGTACTGTACAATACTTTATTCACGTACTATATATAAAAACATTGTGTAACAGATTAATTGTACTAAATCTTTCATTATGTATCACAGAAGACGTGCAAAATACAATAAACTGTGTAAATGCTACCCAGGCTGTTTGTAGTAGTTATTATTTCCCTGTTTATTGTAGTTATCATATCCCTGTTTATTGTAGTTATCATATCCCTGTTTATTGTAGGTAGTATATCCCTGTTTATTGTAGTTATTATATCTCTGTTTATTTTAGATTTTATATCCCTGTTTATTGTAGTTATTATTTCCCTGTTTATTGTAGTTATTATATCCCTGTTTATTGTAGATATTATATCCCTGTTTATTGTAGTTATTATATCTCTGTTTATTGTAGATAGTATATCCCTGTTTATTGTAGTTATTATTTCCCTGTTCATTGTAGATATTATATCCCTGTTTATTGTAGATATTATATCCCTGTTTATTGTAGTTATTATATCCCTGTTTATTGTAGTTATTATTTCCCTGTTTATTGTAGTATTATAATTTCCCTGTTTATTGTAGTTATTATATCCCTGTTTATTGTAGTTATTATATCCTTGTTTATTGTAGTTATTATTTCCCTGTTTATTGTAATTATTATTTCCCTGTTTATTGTAGTTATTATATCCCTGTTTATTGTAGATATTACATCCCTGTTTATTGTAGTTATTATTTCCCTGTTTAATGTAGATAATACATCCCTGTTTATTGTAGTTATTATATCCCTGTTTATTGCAGTTATTATAACCCTGTATTTTATTTGATGGTGAAGAGCCTCTAAGCTTGATATTGTATAGGTCCTGGTGCCTACAGCCATTGAATCTGTTTAACAAGGGAGGTCTACAGATATATACAGGGTGTCTCAGAATACATGATAAACAACTTAGCATTTATGATACAGTGTGTACTAAATATCATTTTAACACCCGAAATTCTTCAAATTATAGTTATGGTTAAAAAAACTTATCATTTCTGAGACACCATGTGTGTGCACTTCAGATTAAAGTTTAAATAGTTAAACCTTGTATAGTGTAGGACCAAGTAGGAACTGATCACTTCCTTGTATGAAGATTAGAGTAGAGTGAATCAGAGATAAATCGTTCAATTGAAATATTATCTTTCAACTAATCGATAAAAAGTATAATTCTTTATATCATTATGTTCAAATTGTCCACTGAGAATCTAAAACTGAAAAAATTGCAAAGTCCAAAATCGTGGACAGACATTGACGTACAAATAGTTTTTACTTAAACAGTCAAAACTTACCAAAAACCCTTGGGATTTATGAACTTTGCTGCTTTAAATCTTTTCTAGATGAAATTATTTCATTTAAAGGTTATGAAACTTTCCTGTTGCTGATGGTGGCATAAAAAATCCTTGATTTTTCTGTTATTATTTTAAAATACATTATTTTCTAACTAATTAAAGTTAATGAGATTAGAATTAGTTGGATTGTATGGAGGATTAAATATTTTGAATTTAATAATGAATAAATAAGTTGATGGTGCACTCGAAGAATGACTAGGAGATTATATTAGTGGGTAAATAAGCCTGGTTGGGAACTACGCGCGTGAGGATGGTTGAGCGGCGCGCAACGCGCACAGTTCCCTAGGATTTATCAGTTGCGGCAGCGCTACCACCGAGGTATGAACAGGGATACGCTCTTTTTTATTTAAAATTGCTTTCTAAATCTTTAGGGGGGGGGGTGATCAGATTTGAAATAAAAAATATCTTTAATTGAAAGAATTTTTTTAGTAATCGATTTTTTACAATTTCAGGATTGATTTGAATTGTGGTGAGTGGGCCTAGTATAATGGGTAGCTGAGGATTAAACCCCCCTGGACCCTTTGGTACAAAAGTGAACAAAGGACTTTTCTAAAATTCCACCAGCTGTCAGTGAAAAGGACTTGCGAGTCAGTTTTTACAAATGAGTGCAAAGTGCAGTGATGTATGGTGAAGAAAGTGAATAAGTGATCTTAATATTTTGAAACCACTCAGTTCAGAGTAAGGGCTGACAGTGTTTCAGTGACTTGATCGAGGTTTAGAAGTCAAGATTATGAGCTACATAAGGAAGGGTTTATCAATCAAATATCACAAAATTTTTTATCAAATCTTTAAATGAGGTTTTCTAAAAAAAACTCAAACCGTACTATATTTCAATTTTAATCCCATTCTATTTTAGAAAGTAAGAATTTGATACGATTGAAAAAAAATATAATTGAAAAAGACAAAGTTTTTTCCTGATTTCCCAAAGTTCAAATTACCTGACTTTTGATTTATTACACAGCGAAATTCTAATTTATGATTAATGAGGGAGGTGAGGAGGGATTTACAGGAACTGTAGGCATAATTTCGAGTTATGCATTTTAATAGTGTAATTTTTGGTGTTAGGTACTTTCCCAAAGGCATTTTCCCAAGGGCGACTTCCCAAGTTACATTTTCCCAAGTAGCAACTTCCCAAATGTGCAATTTCCTGAGCGGCAACTTCCCAAGTCTGTCCTAGCCGCAGTGCTCGGTCCCCATTGCAGCCTTTAACGGCGCCTAATGGGGCCTGTCCTACCCTAACTCTCGGGAAGTTGCCATTTGGGAAAAATCCTTTAGAAAAGTACCTAATATTTAATTTCTGATTCTGAACTGAACTAAATCTATGTTTAAAGTGAGGATGATATCGTTGTTTTTCTATGTTTAAATGTGTTGAAACCTGGCTATTAGCCTCCATTGTCTCTCATAGAAAAGCAACAATTAAAAAAAGAATCAAATTTCTGCTTGAGCAGACAAAGGTTTAAAGGGTACCGTTAGGATTCGAACATGTCACTCTATAAATGGAAGCACTTGAAATTACGTCTACAGTCCCTTTCAGGAGGAGGGGGGGGGGGTGACACCCTGACAGTGGGTCACTAACAAAGAAAATATTAAAATTTGTTCTTTGATCAAAAAGTTGAAATTCCATTTGTTCATTGTACTCTCAAGTTTGAACATTTCTTTGTCACATCCCAGTTCAATTATCCTCCTTGGCATTTCAATAATTTGTATGGAATTTTTCAATTTTGCGCGCTGGCTTTGTCAACAACGAGAAAGGTCTTTTTTTGTTCCTCATAACAAAGAAAAAGAATAGAATATATTAATTATCCTCTACTTTATTTATTGCTACTTATTGGTAAAATTCTCATTAACAAACAATTGCTGTCATATTAATCTTCACAGCCGGATTAAAAAATAAAGCAGTTGCACTGATACACAGACAGGATCTAAATTGCGTGCTTTGAACTTTTAAGATACATTAATGTCTTTTGATATTTTTACGATACCTTTCTATTTTTCATTAAAGTTACTTCATTTTTTTAAAACACTTAATGCAAATACTTCAATGAAATAAAGATAATTAAGAGGTTTATTCAGGGGGGGGCTCTGGGTGGTCAGCCCCCCCCCCTTTGGATAATTNCCCCGATAGAGAAACCCTTCGGGCCAAATTTCAGAATACGCCCCAGATAGATATGTTCAATTGTGGACACAAATTCTAATATTTATGCACTAATTCTTAAAGCTTTTTTCTACGTTGCGAACAGACTTGTCTAGGGAATTTTTACATCTTTATTTCCCATAATATGGTGTTTATGCAAATTTGGCGTGGTTGCCCGAAGCTACTAGCGCTGGGTCATGTTTATTATCTAAGATTAAAGATGTTGGAATGAAGGAGGGGATATTAAGATATATAATTGATGATCTGTTCCCTGTATAGACCAGTGAGGTTCCAGCCAACATGTCTCCAGGTTCTGTGCTCCAAGGCCTATATGGAGCAGGTTATCTGCGTCCTTCGAAAACACAGACATTATATCTCAGACGCAGTCTGTCTCCGAGTTCTCAGAAAACAGATCGGAGATTATTTCAGAGAATCTGTCGCTAAGGAACCATCACATAACAAATCAGTTCATAGTTATTTATATCTCACAAAATCTCAAATGTTAAAAATCTTGAAAATCTTGTAACAAGAAAAGTTTGGGGAAAAAAGTAATTAGATAGGGAAAGGATTTGCGAGGAAAGGGTAAATAATGAAAAGTAAAATAGAGAAAAGATGGATTAGGTAAGAAAGAATAAATAAGGAAAGGATGGGTAAAAAAGTATGGGGAAGGAAAGGATGGGTTGGAAAGGAAAGGCTAAGAAAATGATGATTAAGGAAATGATGATTAAGGAACTGATGATTAAGGAAATGATGATTAAGGAAAGAATGATTAAGGAAAGAATGGATAAGGAAAGAATGGATAAGGAAAGAATGATTAAGGAAAGAATGGATAAGGAAAGAATGGATAAGGAAAGAATGGATTGGAAAGGGATGGGTAAGGAAAGGATGGGTAAGGAAAGGATGGGTAAAGAATGAATGGATAAGGAAAGAATGGGTTGGAAAAGGATGGGTAAGGAGAGAATGGGTAAGTGAAGAATGGGTAAGGAAAGAATGGGTAAGGAAAGGAAGGGCAAGGAAAGGATGGGTAAGGAGAGAATGGGTAAGTGAAGAATGGGTAAGGAAAGAATGGATAAGGAAAGAATGGATAAGGAAATGATTGATAAGGAAAGAATGGATAAGGAAAGCATGAGTAAGAAATGGATTGGTAGGGAAAGTATGGATAGAGAAAAGATGATTAATGAAAGAATGGTTAAGGAAAGAATAGGTAAAGAGAGGATGGGTGAGGAAAGGATGAACAAGGAATGGATTGACAAGGAAAGGATTGACAAGGAAAGGATACATAAGGAAAGAATGGGTAAGGAAAGGATGAATAAAGAAAGGATGAGGAAGGAAAGAATGGGCAAAGAATGGACTGGTGAGGAAAGGATAAATATGAATATAAAGGATACGTCTTGTATCCTGTTGTCTAGGCCTAGAAATAGGATGGGTTGTATCATCTTTGAATATTAATGTCACTAAAACAAATTTAAAACGTTTTATGGGACAAGGATGTATGCAAGGTTAAGAAATGTTTTTTAGATAACAGGGTAGTCAGTTAACTTTGACTTTTTGCTAGTCACATGTTTTGTGGACAACATGTACTTAAAAGCTTGAATGTTTATGTGTTTGTGTAGAGTGTACGGGAGGAGCTGATTAGGTTCGGGAGTAGTTTAATCCAGAAGGAGAACTGGTCTGCCATCAGGGACTTCTTGGTTCCGGATCTTCTAGTTCCGTTCCTCTACGTGTTCTACAGTCCGGATATCCGGTATCTCGAGCTTCCTGTTCTAGTCAGATCCGTGGATAGAGTGACCGTGCTTGACCTCCTGAATAATGTTGGGACCCCGGGAGGTCATGACCTCGAGCAGATGAAGTTGAGGATGTTTGAGAGGTCGGATATTAGTGTAGAGGAAGGTTATCTTGTGAAGAGAGTTCTCAGAGGTTTCTTTAACGTCAGATCTCTTACACTATGGAAGGTAAGAATATAAATAGCTTTGCGAGTAAAAATATACTAGCTTTAGAACCCAGGGTACTCATAGTTACTCCCGCCGTTTACCCGCGCTTAGTCGTAAATTGCGGTTTTAGCTATTTTTCCCTTTAAAAGTGGATCCACACAAATTAGAATCTCAACTTAAATCTTGAAACGAAGCTAAGATTATTCCCATGGTTCTCCCGAGTTCCCCAATTAATATTTGAGACAAATTGGTCAAGAGGTTCCTGAGTTATGATGGGACATAAAAACAAATAAACAGAAATCAATACTTTATTTACACAGATATTGATAAAGAGACTGTAAGCGTAATTTCAAGTGACCATCAATACAAAGATGGCAATGCCCGATTTACAACGGTACCCTTAAATGCTTTGCTTGAATTAGATATTTATGTTTTCATTCGGGTCTGACTAACGCATTTCTTGCTTAAAAGAAGCAACGGATAGACTCTTAGAAATAAACACTTTTTGAATCAGAAAAATGGCGTTATCTTTTTCATTTTTTTAAGGGATACCGTTGCGTAAATCGGGCATTGTCGTCTTTGTATTGATGGTCACTTGAAATTACGCTTACAGTCTCTTTATCAATAGCTGTGTAAATAAAGTATTAATTTCTGTTTATTTGTTTTTATGTCCCATCATAACTCAGGAACCCCTTGACCAATTTGTCATCTTTTTATGGAAACTTGCAACTACGCTTAAAGTTCCTTTAAAGGGACTGTAAGCGTAGTTTCAAGTGATTATCCAATTGAAGAGTTGTATTACCAATTCATCTTAGTTTCAGAAACAAAGAGGAAATCTTCCTCTTTTCTTTGCTGAATTCTGTTATTTTCTTTCTTTATGTCTGCTGCATAAAGACGCAAATCTTTATATAAATTTGGCTTGTCTGTCTGTTTGTTTGTTTGTTTGTCTGTTTGTATCCCATAAACGTCAAAACGGCTGAACCGATCGGGCCCAAATTTTTTTGTGGGACATCACTGACCACAGGGAAGGTTTATGAATGATCAAAATTTCAAATATTTGTCTCCATCAAAATTCGATCTTCATTAAATTTTTGAAAATTTTGAAAATCCACGAAATTTTTTGTGAAAATCCGCGAATTATTTTTGTTTTGTTTTACGATGTACACAAAGAGAACATGTTCACAATTAATTTAGAAGATGGGCGCGAAGCGCCCTCTAAGGCTAGTAACTATTATAAAGAAACAAAAAATGGAAATTATTAATCTTTTAGATAGAAACTGTGTATAGTTTAAATTTCTGATCGAGTTTTAAAACTAAATTTCTTTTATTATCACGGTTTTAATCTTTCGATTGTTCTTAGGTGTAAACCTCTATTATAATTTGAATCTGAGTTGTTTACAACACATATATTTGATATCTTTACTTTTTAAAGTTGTTCGTGTATGCTACCGTAGTCAGCGTTTATATTAATAAAAGAAGACGACTTTTCTATTAAAGTTTGATTTCTAACCAGCTTTTTACAGATTACAAGTTTACAAGTAAACAAAGAGAAGTTGTTCATTAACAAGCTCTCTTTGTTTCTCTGTTTATGTGTACTCATGTTGTTTGAAAGCCTGGAGGAAATAAAAAAATTGAGACCAAAAGTCGTCTTAATCAAAAATCGTCTTAATCGTTTTAATCAACACGACGACGAAAGTAATGACTTAGCAGCCATGTAAATATTTCATTTACAAAATTCGAAAAACCAACAAGAAATATTGATGCAAACATGTTAAACGAATTGATTGGATGAAATTCAATCTTCTTATTCAAACAGAAATCAAATTGAGATTATTCATTCCAAAATGTTTATTGTCAAGGACAAGGTTCTAAAGATTCCCAAGCTTTTCAAGGACGGTTTTCAAATATTAAATTCTATACAAAATCAAATCAAAATAAAATATTGGTCGAATCTGAAGTGTGGAGTGAAGAGTGTAAAGAGTAGAGTGTAGTACAGAGTGTAGAGTGTAGAGTGTAGAGTGTAGATTGTAGAGTGTAGAGTGTAGAGTATAGAGTGTAGAGTGTAGAGTTGTAGAGTGTAGAGTGTAGAGTGTAGAGTGTAGAGTGTAGAGTGTAGAGTGTAGAGTATAGTGAAGAGTGTAGAGTGTAGAGTGTAGAGTGTAGAGTGTAGAGTGTAGAGTATAGAGTGTAGAGTGTAGAGTGTAGAGTGTAGAGTATAGAGTGTAGAGTGTAGAGTGTGTAAAGTAAATGCACACTGCACAATGTACACTGTACAGTGTAAAGTATAGATTGAACAGTTTATAATGTACAGTGTACAGTTTACAGAATAGAGTGCACTACTGCACAGTGTATAAAAATGTCTAAAATAACAGATTTCAAAGAAAAGAGTTTTTGAAACCCGTTATACATTATCTAAATACTCGGGACGAATTCCTCGTGAGTTTATCTCCAGGTCTAGCACGGAGTACGGAGTTTAAGGTTTGGGAATGATATCCAGGACCTCACTCACCTGGGGAGCTGGGTTGCATCAATGCGCTTTTTATTGAAACTGAATCCAATCAAAACAGTAGGGTTGGATCAAATCTGTAATTTGTTATGTTAGGGTTGTAGCGAATCCGTGTTATTTGTCTGGGTGGGTTTGAATCGAATTGATGATTCTGCTCTGATGAAACGCATCGAATCAATGTTAATTTTGATTCAATTAGTTTAAAAGATTATTCTGTCAAAAAACGAATTTCAAAGGTTAATGTTTCAATTTCCCGTATTTTGTTTCTTTTTCTTTTTTATTCATTTTATTCGTAAAACCTGCGGGTAATTCAACTTGACAATAGACGTTTCATGTCTGGAATATTTACTGATTTTATAGATTTCAACGAACACGAATTTAATAGTGCAGTTTACACAAACCCATTTTACTGATTAATTTGATTTTTTTTCAAGCTGCTCCTGATTAAAATTATTTGCTTTGTAACATTACAAAAATATACGTAGATTGATTAAAATGCCAAAACTCTAACTTTTTCATGTGTAGCATTCTATATTTTCTAAAAGATCAAAGAAAAGTTTTTCTTTGAAAATTGTGAGATTAGTTTGGTAGAATCGTGTATAATTGTTCTATTGGTTGAAAATATCGACTTCACGAACCTTGGTTTTTAAACTATTATGTACGGTGAGTATATTCTTAAACAGTTAGAACCAGATAACTGTGGAATAGGAAACGAAAGCAATACTTGGTGATGTACTTTTACATATAGTGATTTTCTACTTAAATCATTTATAAACTTAAATGAATCGCTTTAAAAAGTGAACAATTGCTGTGCTTAATTGGACTACTAAAAGTCGTACTCCCGTTCCGGAGTTATCTGGTGCTCACCGTTTATACACAACATCAAAATATTTGTTGGTTCCATTTAACGTCAAAAAAGGCTGAATCGATCAGACGGGCTCAATTTTTTTCAGAAAGGAAGGTTAAAGTTTATTGATGTTTGACTCTAGTTGTATAAATATAAGAAGAAAAAAAGCTTAAAAAGCAATGATTAAAAGTCAAACTAAATTAAATTGCATGGAAGATTGCAATCTTAAATGTTTTCAATCAGAACTCCTTTTATCAAAGAGCTTTCGAGACGAACAAAAATGTTTTTAATAAATTGTCTTTGCTTTCTCATACTTGTGCTTAAAATAAAAACTATAGAGGCTACAAGGTCACAAGGTTGGACCAGTAATGTTGTATATTACCTTATCCCTCTGTCTAGTTAAATATATATGAAGATATTTAAGTTTAAAGGACTGTCAGCATAATTTCAAGTGACCTTCCGAACAGATATGGCAATGCCCGATTTACAACGGTACCCTTAAAAACTATGTCTGATTAAGTATAAATTATATATCAATGTTTTTGTTTCATTAAATTGATTATTTTCATTTGCTGTTTCTCTACGAAAGTGAAAGTGAAAAGCAATGGAGAAATCATCAAACAAAAAACGCTTTTCGACCTTCGAGACAGAATAACAACGGTATCTTCCACATTTTTGATCAGATTAAGGTTTCAAAATTCAAATTGGGGATTGTCATTTTTGCATGGAGAGTCATTTGAAACTACGCTGACAGTCCCTTTGATAAACCTTCTTTCTTCTAATCCCTAGATATCAGCCTGTATAATCCTAATTGGTAAACCTCCCTCCAGCCTAATATTTATGTGTATAATCTTATTTACTTAATCCTCTCCAGGCCACAGTTCATCTTTATGCTGCTTTTTAGGTTGCCAGTACATTATATATTTTTACACTGTATGTATATCCGATCTCCGAACTCATTACCCCATGACCGATTTGTCTCAAACTTTTATACTGCGTAACCACGGGAATGTTCTTAGCTTTGTTTAAACCATTTGAGGCTGAGTGAGTTGACTTTTATTGAGAAAGTTTAGTTTTTAGTCAAAGCTGGGTTCCCAAGCTTGTAAGTAAGATACAGATATCGTTATTTTTCTAGCGAAATAGATGCATGGGGCATGGACACGCCATGTTATAAGTTAAGAAAAGTACGAATTTCGTTCTTATTTTATTTCCTTTTCTTGGTTGCAATAATCTTTCTCTTTTGAATTTGTATGCTCCATATCTTCTTGGCGGTATTTCCGAAAAATTAGATTAAAATAGAATGGTATATAAAATGTATTGTTATTAAAAAATTGACTCATAAAGAAGATAATAATTAAAGCAAGTAACTGAGTTAATTTTCAATTTTTATAACGAACTTTAAAATTTAAAAGAAATATTATATCAGTTTTAAAAGGGTCTAAAACGGGTTACATATCAATTACGATTATTTGCATTTTGATCTTAGAGATAAATCAACATTTGACTTTATTCTGATATCATCCGATAAATCTATATTCAAGACACTCTATGCTTGTATTAATGCTAAACCTTGAATCATATCTACTCATCAAAGCCAATCAACGTTCAAATGCTGAATACTAGTTCAGATAATAATAAATAAAAAGATTCTCGCAATCTGCTGAATGAAAGATAATTGCATAATTTGAAGTTTATTTGAATAAAAAAGTCCGTGCGGCATTTTGCAGAAATTGTAGCTCAAACTCTTCAGAAGTCCTGGAATTCACATGCAATTAAATCTAGAGTTTGCAAAAAGATTAAATTTCTGATAATTTGTCTAATCCGGAGAGGACCACTTAAAACTCATATCATTTAGCATGAAATGTAAAAAGGGAATGTCTGATTTACATGTGCACCCTTAATCCCCTTTTCTAAGCATCAATATGGAAGATACATTCTTTTTTTCTAGACTTAACAGTGTGTTTACTTTTGACACCTTCCTTCGTTGTTTCTATTGCAAGGGTCATTGAATATTACATCCTAAGCCCCTTCATCAAAATCGAATATGAAATGTTAATGTAGAAAGTTGTATTCTTCCTGTGTTAAATGTTATTGACAGAATTTCTGAGATATAAAGGCATTTTATCAATCTTTGTTATTTTCTTTATCATGATTTTTAATTCAATGCTTGTGATTTAAATTTAATTTTCATTTTATTTTTGTGTGTTAAAAACGTGCAATTTTGATTTCTACGAACTTTGAAAAATTTATATTTTTATATATTTTCAGGTTTGTGATAACGCGATGCTTCAGATTATCGGTGTCACCTGTAGACAGCTCGAGCTACTGGATATTTGGAAATCAATAGCTGTTACAGATTCAGGGATACATAACAAACATTAAACAATTATTATTTATTCATCATAATTATTCGTATTTTAAAAACCAAGATTAATTTGTTTGGAATCTGATATTTTAATCCCCCTGGTTTAGAATCTGATATTTTGATCTCCTTGGTTTAGAATCTGATATTTTAATTCCCTGGTTTAGAATCTGGGATTTTATCACCCTTGTTTACAATCTGATATTTCAATCCCCCCTGGTTTAGAATCTGATATTTTAATGACCTTTGTTTAGAACTCGATATTTTAATCCCCCTCTGGTTTTAAATCCGAGGAGATTGTAATCTGAGATTTAATCCCTCTAGTTTAGCATCTGAGATTTTATTCCCATGGTTTAGCATCTGAGATTTTATTCCCTTGGTTTAGCATCTGAGATTTTATTCCCCTGGTTTAGCATCTGAGATATTATTCCCCTGGTTTAGCATCTGAGATGTAATCCCCGTGGTTTAGCATCTGAGATTGTAATCCCCGTGGTTTAGAATCTGAGATTTTATTCCCTCTAGTTTAGATCTGATATTTTAATTCCCTGGTTTAGAATCTGGGATTTTAATCACCCTTGTTTACAATCTGATATTTCAATCCCCCCTGGTTTAGAATCTGATATTTTAATGACCTTTGTTTAGAACTCGATATTTTAATCCCCCTCTGGTTTTAAATCCGAGGAGATTGTAATCTGAGATTTAATCCCTCTAGTTTAGCATCTGAGATTTTATTCCCATGGTTTAGCATCTGAGATTTTATTCCCTTGGTTTAGCATCTGAGATTTTATTCCCCTGGTTTAGCATCTGAGATGTAATCCCCGTGGTTTAGCATCTGAGATTGTAATCCCCGTGGTTTAGAATCTGAGATTTTATTCCCTCTAGTTTAGTATCTGAGATTTTAATCCCTCTAGTTTAGCATTTGAGATTTTAATCCCTCTAGTTTAGAATCTGAGATTTTAATCCCTCTAGTTTAGCATCTGAGATGTAATCCCCGTGGTTTAGAATCTGAGATTTTATTCCCCTGGTTTAGCATCTGAGATGTAATCCCCGTGGTTTAGCATCTGAGATTTTATTCCCCTGGTTTAGCATCTGAGATTTTATTCCCCTGGTTTAGCATCTCAGATTTTATTCCCCTGGTATAGCATCTAAGATTGTAATCCCCGTGGTTTATAATCTGATATTTTAATTCCCTGGTTTAGAATCTGGAATTTTAATCCCCCTTGTTTACAATCTGATATTTCAATTCCCCCTGGTTTAGCATCTAAGATTTTTTTAATTCCCCTGGTTTAGAATCTGATATTTTTAATCCCGCTGGATTAGAATCTGAGATTTAATCCTCCTGGTTTAGAATGTATCTATTTGCAGGGGTATCTATGTTCCTGGGTCTAGAAGCGGAAAAACCTTTCAGGGTTTGCTCTACTCTCAAGAAAATTCTTATCAAGGAAAACAAAACTTTATCAAATTTAAACTAAACAATAATAAATAGAAAATTAAAATCAAATTTTAAATTTAAATATTGTTAAAAAGATTTCTAAAGGATTTTTTAATTCTGATTTTTTAATCCCTATATGTTTGCAACCCCATATCGTAGATTTTAGACATTTCAAATCAAGATCAAGTAATCAAAGTTTGAAATATCAAATATTTACACAATTATGTTGCCAAGCGAAAGGGTCTAGAAAATTTTAGTGTGTAGCAAAGACTTAATTCCTTTGGCAAAGGTATTTTTCTTGTTAGTATAATATCTTTAAAATAAAATAGTTGTTCTAAAAAAATCTAGTTTGGGAACCCAGCTAGCGCTGCCCAGGTTTCTCATAGTTTTTCCCGCTGTTTACCCGAACTTGAACGATTTTACCGGGAAACTAAATTTTTGCTATTAAAGTCAACCAATTCAACTTAGAATCTCAAAACCAAGCCAAGAACATTTTCTTGGGTCTCCCGAGTTCCCCAATTAAACTAGTTGAGGCAAATCGGTCCTGGGGTTCCCGAGTTATGATCAGACAAACAAACAAACAAACAGACAGAGATTATAACTTTATATGTATAGATACAGGGTTATCCACAAAAGATGAGACAATGCACTTTAATATAAAGTAAAATACACGTTAGTACAGTGGGAATCAGAAAGACCCGCAATTTCCAAAATGTGGTCTGCCTTTTTTGAGCTTTTAAAATTGTCAGAGATTTTATACTTAAAATCAAAACTAGAGAAGCTACGCGGTCAGAAAGTCGCAACAGTAATCTATATAATAAAACAAGACATTCGTATATATATTGGTTGTCTATAGCCGGCCAAACGGCTGGACAAATTGGGCTGAAATTTTTCGTGGACACTCATGGGTGGCCGAGGGGTGTTATTTTCAATTTTTGTTATCCACGGGCAACGCCGAGCACTACAGCTTGTGTCTCATAATTTTTACTTTCTCTGTAGTCTATAGTTCAGTGAAAACCACATTTATTTAATTTTATCGATCTGCTGGTTTAACATTGTTTTCTGTCTTGGTCTTACTAATTTAACAAAGGAAAAAAAACTATTTAAAGCAGAAAGGAACCAAGAATGTAATCCAAATCTCCGTACAGTCTTATCCCTTAGTAATTGTGGGTAACCCTGTATAGTCAAAAATAGTATGTAGGCTTTAAGGTTCTACTTACACTACTCAAAAATCTGAGCTTAATTCTACGTTGGTCTGAACTATTTGATCAGACTAAAGCTTTAACAAAAACGTGTAAATCCTGTATTTTGTTGTCATTTTGAAAAAATCTAAAGATTAAAACTACAATTAATGGTTTACAGTCATGCTTAATAAAGCCCTAGTAATGCGAATCGCAATTTATAAAGTAAATGCGGAATTCTGACAATGGAGATCCTCAGAATTTTTAAACCCTGCTTAGCAGTGATTTTTATTTTTCCAACCTTTGAGCATATTGAGGAAATTGTGTGTTGAAGCTAACCTTCAACAGTTGTTTGTCAGATATTCTGAAAACTGCAAATACATCTGATATCTTCTCATAAACAGTAACGTTCTATTATAATTAATTTGATATATCTGGCGTCAAGATATCAAATTAAAGAATAGTATGAATCAGAAATATGTGTCAAAATGCATTTTTCCCTTGTCTACAAGAGACTAGAATGCTTAGATCTAAAAGAGAAGAACAGAAAACAAATTTGTGATCAGATAAAAAGAATATACAATGGTCGGAGAAAAAGAAATTCACTGCTCTTTTTAAATTTTGTTTAAAAAGAAAATGAAATTAAAAATAAATTAATAAAAAATAGGTATAAATGATGAACAACAACCAATTCAAAAATAGAAATAATTTGTTGTCAAAAATTTTAGAAAATTGACAAGTTATTTAAAAACATCCTTACCAGATTTTCTATTTATTTACTTTTCAAAAACTTAAAAAGTTTTGTTGTTTCTAGGATACATCAATAACAGACAGAGGAGCTTTCCAATTTCTTTTCTGGTGTCTGAAACTTGAAGTATTAGGTAATATATTCTTTTCTGGTGTCTTAAACTTGAAGTATTAGGTAATATATTCTTTTCTGGAATCTTAAACTTGCAGTATTAGGTAATATATTCTTTTCTGGTTTCTTAAACTTGAAGTATTAGGTAATATCTTCTTTTCTGGTTTCTTAAACTTGCAGTATTAGGTAATATATTCTTTTCTGGTGTCTTAAAATTGATATATCAGGTAGTATATTCTTTTCTGGTGTTTAAAGCTTTAGGTATTAGGTAATATCTTCTTTTCTGGTGTCTTAACTTAAAGTATTAGGTAATATATTTTTTTCTGGTGTCTTAAACTTGAAGTATTAGGTAATATCTTCTTTTCTGGTGTCCTAACTTGAAGTATTAGGCAATATATTCTTTTCTGGTATCTTAAAATTGAAGTATTAGGTAATATCTTCTTTTCTGGTGTCTTAACTTGAAGTATTAGGTAATATATTCCTTTCTGGTGTTTTAAACTTGAAGTATTAGGTAATATCTTCTTTTCTGGTGTCCTAACTTGAAGTATTAGGTAATATATTCCTTTCTGGTGTTTTAAACTTGAAATATTAGGTAATATCTTCTTTTCTGGTTTCTTAAACTTGCANTTCTGTTCCTTCGATATATCTGTATAGATCCAAATATATATATGATATTTATATATTATAAATATTTATAAATATTTCTATTTGATGTTAAAATAAAAATAATTAAGCAAATTGAGAAGCATGCTATATAATACAAATAAACAATAGAATTCTGTATGTTGTTAGCCCTGAAACTCTTTATGTCTGCGGTGGGGCCCTGAGACGTGTTTTGTTTCTGTCTGCGGTGGGCCCTGAAACTAGTTTGTTTCTGTCTGCGGTGGGCCCTGAGACGTGTTTTGTTTTCTATTGCTTTACAATTAAACCCAGCTCAGATAGGATTTATATCGTTATAATCCCTGATTTAAACTCCTTTATATAAAAACTAATCCCTTATTCTAGTCAAGGTGAAGGTTTATGAATTCCAGATACGTGCAGTAGAATTCTAGAAAGGAATTGAGTCTTTTCCATAAACTCAAATATATTATCACTAAATCTATGCAACCTGATTGTGTGAATATTTGATATTTAAAATGTTGACTATTTGATCTAAATAAATTCATAGTTTAAAATATCTAAGGTCTACAAGAATTAGGGATTTGAAAATCAGAGTTGGTGACAAAGACTGAATTCCTTTTCAGCTATTTCTAGAATTTGCCTGTTTCTCAATTAACCTACCAAAGAATGAATCCTGAAGAAGGCGAGGTAGAAAGCTTAGGTATAAGTTAACCAATCAATTTGTGAGCAGGTTTAGTAGTAAAATGTACACAACCCTCCCCCCCTCTAACCTNTCCATTTTGACCACAGAAATTAATTCCTTGTCCCAATTTTGCTATAGTTTGATGTATCTCATGCTACTTTTATTCTGATTTAGGTCAAACTTAGCAAATAAGTATTCAAAAATATTTTCATTGAAAATATGAAAATGTCGTCTTCATTATCAAAAATCCTCGAAACAGGAATAAATGTTTTCAAAAGTAACTCTCAGATCATGAAAAATTTTGATAACAATAATAATGTAAGCAATATTTAGAACAAGTCAGCTCGTAATTAAAACACATCATATTCAGCAAATACGCAACCAATCTGAAAATGACGATATCCCAGAAAAACTCTACACTTCTCTTTTTTGGAGGGTGGGGGTGGGGGTTATATAGACTTTTCCAATATATTAATGGGTGTAAATCCATTCTTGAAGTTTCTAATAGACTTGACATCCACAATAATCTAATTCACATAAGAATATTTAATTTACATCAGAAGGAACAAAAGATTATTAATTATCAATTCAAAAGTTGTCACACGCGACAAACCCTGGCTATAGATGAGTTTGATTTTTGGTCTAAAATTCAATAGACTTTAAACTTACTGAGTTGCTTTTTTCAACTTTTCATTTAATACCTATCATCCACCAGCAAAAAAGTATCTAACTGGAAAAGCAAAACTTTTATGTTAAATCAGTGAACAATGGATATTGAGATTAATTCTGTTCATCTGAATCACCGTGTCCTGCCACGGACCACGGTAAACTAAAAGTTCAATGAGTCTTTAGAAAACCCATTTTTACCTATTAAATGTAAATTTTTCGTATTTCTTAATTTGAACTTTTTTGTTGTGCTTTGAATTCTAAATAATTAAGTAAAAAGTCTCTTCAGCTATTTTCGACGGAATAAGATTCAGGATGGACTTCGTTGTATAGTTCGGTTTCACGTCCTGTGAACTGTGGAGGGTCAAATTCTAGTTAAAAGTTATTTTATTGGTTTATTTTAATGTGGCGAGGATTTTAATAGCTGGGATATATTTTATTGCGTTCAATACACACATTTTTATCTTAATTCCCATCTATTAAGTCTCGCTGTTCATTTTTATTATCTCTCTCTCTCTCTCTCTCTCTCTCTCTATATATATATATATGTGTGTGTATGTATTTTTGATTAATTTAAAATGTTAAATAAACAAATGACTTATTTGCGAATGTAAGGATTCCTGTTTTCCTCCATAAATTAAATTATTTAGATTTTTTAGTGATAAGAAATAGATTTCCTAATATCTATCTATCTATCTATTTATCTATCTATCTATATAGATATATGTAAATAAATATCTATATATCATCTCTCTATCTATCATCTATCTATCTATTTATCTATCGAATGTATATTCCAGTTATCTAAAGTTTGAACATGAGTTTAGTCTAAAGAATATATTCCTCCCTGTTAGGCAAGGATATTCAGAAAACATAAACAGTTAAATCAACAGATAAAGAGACTGTTCACTGGATTTGAAACAAATAAATTAATTTTAAAGGAATTGAGATCTTGCCACAATTCACAAACTCTGATTTTCTAATTCCTATATCTTTGCTAACTTATAGTTTGTTGCAAAAACTGTCAAAATATGCTGAATCACAAAGAATTTTGCATGCATTAAAAAAGAATAAAAGGGGGAAAAGTTGATTTTAAATTCTTTTTTTTCCAAAAAAAATCAGTTTTCTGAATCCTTGTATATTTAGTCAGCCTCTGCTTTTCCACAGTGTAATTAGAGCGCTTCCTGCCCTGGAGGAACTCAGTGTTTGGACTTCACTAAGGAACCAAACTCGTCTTTAACAAAAACTGAAAATCGTCCTCGACTCGTCCTTACCTTGTCTTAAACCATAAACTCGTCTTACACACGTCCACATCTCTTTTTTAACTCGTTTTAAAAACGTATAAAACTCATTGTCTTAAACTACAAAACAACTCGTCTAGGGTTTCCCACCAGTGGATTTTACTTGCGCGCAGTTGGGGATCCTATAAATTCCTCGAAATTCCGCGAAATACTATAACACTTGCGCGCAATTCCACGCAACGGAATTCCGGTTGGAACGGCCCTAAACTCGTCTAAACTCTTTAACTCGTCTTACAATTTCATCTACTATTTACATTTGTATTATCCCTAAATATGTCATTTATGAAACTTTAATTCTGTCTTATTGTCTTATATATTATTAAACTGTAAAAGTCGATTGAAATAATCTCAACCAAACCTTATTTTTCGACTGTTTTTACTCGTCTCATGATTTTCAAATTTACTTTAATTAATGTTATTTTTTCTTTATACTTGCCTCTTTTACAAGAAAAGAATTACAAAAATTTAAATCATAAAAAAGGCCCCCTACATGTCACGTGTCTTGAAGGGATGGGCTTCGCGTTTGAAAAACTAGTTTCGAAACGATCGTTCTTCGTTTTCAAAATTCGTTTTGGAGGTTGTTTTTAAAAATAGTTTTGATATTTTTATAACACGAAAAACAAAACAAAAAAATTTTGAAATTAAAAACGAAAAAGTTGTTTTAGCTTTAAAAACAAACAAATTTATTTTGGTAATCGTTTTGAAAACGAAAAAATTGTCTCTTCTTATTAAAATAATCATTTTTCTTGAATGTTTCCTGTTTCGACTTTTTTATATCGTTAGGTTAAAGTTCAAAACGGTTTCTATGAAAAAACGACAAGTCCCATCCCTAGTTTTTCAATAATATCTAAAATTATTGGTTTGGTTTGGATAGAGAGTTGCCGGATTTAAAGAGTTCTGATTTATCTCGGGTTGAGAATCTAAAACTTGGAGGTTTATCACATCAATCCTTCTTCTCTCAAACCTTGGATACATGAATATAACTAAGACTGTAAGCGTAATTTCAAGTAGGAATTAGATATAAATGGTTATGAATATGAATCTTTAAATTGTTTATTTTCTTTCGCGGTTTCCTTGCTAACGTGACTTGCGAATTTCTTGCTTAATGGAGAAATCTTCAGAATTAAACACTTTTGGAGTCATAAAAACGTCGGTATCTACCACATTTTTGATCAGATTAAGAATTCAAGGGTAACGCGCTCTGTAAATCTTCGATTAGGGGGTCACTTGAAATTTCGCTTACAGCCCTTTAAGAACATTAAACCTTACAGAAAACGTAACTTAAAAATAGGCAATTAAGTTGTAGTGATATGCATCAATATTTAAAACCGTACTGCAATATAAATTATAAATGATTGTACATATGTGATACAATTTACAGAAAAGCTGGGTTTCATGATTTAGACAATTTAAAACAATAATTTTTACTTAAAACTTCAATTGTAGGTTTCGGTCACTTAGTAATTGTATGCAATGTAACATTTAAAATACTTTTTTAATGTAATCAAAAGATCTATGAATGCAAAGCAATTTGCGCCCCCTTTTCTAGCAACAGTTTTAGCTGTTAACCGTTGCTCTTAAAGCTGCCCATTTTTCGTGAAATTAGGATTTTTCAAAAATAACAAATTTCGACATTTTTTTCCTGGCAAAATTTGTCATCTTTGACCAGCCATTAACCTTCCTTGGGGTGACGTGAGTTGTCACAAAAATTACAAAAAAAAAGAAAAAACCGAAAAACGTTGTAAATAAATAGATTTTTTCATATATCCAAATATCACGTTTTTGCTTTAGCTCAGGTCTAGTCTAAAAAAAACTTAAATATTTGTTTTATAAATTAAAATCAGTTTAATTGTCTAAATATTTGTTAACTTTTTAGTTTATTTGTTCCTGGTTCAATACACAGATACTCAGTACACTGCTCTACACTATATACTTAAACATTCAGCTCATCTAGAGAGTATTCAAGTCACAGGTTCTTCTTAAACAAACTTTTTTAAATTTTTGATAATTCTTTTCTTTAATGGTATAAACAGTATAGGTATAGATTATGTAGAAAAGAGGAAGTCTTGGGTAGTTACTCAGTTGGTAGGAAGGTTTCTAGAACCTAGGTAGGTATGTAGGTAGGAAGTTAGGTAGGTAGGTAGGTGTTTAGGTTCACGATAAGTATGAACGTAAGTAAGTAGGTAGGTAGGTGGGTAAGTATGAAGTAAGTGAGTAGGAAGGTAGGCAGGTAGGTTGGTAAGTATGAAGTAAGCGAGTAGGAAGGTAGGTAGGTAGTTAGGTAGTTAGGTAGGTAAGTATGAAGTAAGTGAGTAGGTAGGTAGGTATGAAGTAAGTGAGTAGGTAGGTAGGTA
>NW_019396426.1:210747-244258 GCF_000591075.1 Eurytemora carolleeae | reverse complement strand
TCTGACCAGAAAACATCAAATTTTAAACGATATATCAATGAATGTCTTCTATATACTGGTTATATTGGCCTGAAATATAATCATATTGAAAATTTACAAAATGGCATTTCTAACAGTGTAGCGTAGGATCATAGAAAGGATAGGGTAGGATCATAGATAGGGAAGAATCATATATAGGGAAGGATCATAGATAGAGTAGGATCAAAGACAGGGTAGAATCATACTATACTATATACCTTGCTATGATGACAGATAGGAAAGGTCATAAGGTGTTAGGTATTTTCCCAAAGACATTTTTCGCTCGGCCCCTGGCAAATTATAACCGTAGCGCTCGGTCTCCTAGCTCATCCTAGCCGCAGCACTTGTTCCCCCATTGCAAGGCCTAACCTAACCTTTGGGAAGTTGTAACTTGGAAAATTGTTGCTATATCCCCTAAACCTTTGCAAAACTTATAACAGAATTTACAACTTGAAATGTCTAAGGTAGCTACGACATCATGATGCAACCGTGATCAGTATTTCTGATAGTATTCTCTGAATATCTTTATAGCCTGGGTCCCCTAGAAAAAGGGTTCGGTAAAGGCCAGATAATCAAAAAAAATTAGACCGTTAACTTCTGGATGCTAAGGAGGTTAGAAAAAATATAAAAAGTCGGAAAAATGTTTAAAAATTTTTGACTAATATCAAGATATGTCACAATTTTTCATCCATTTGACAAGGGCTTTTTAAAATTGTAGTTTTTATATTGTAGCTTAGATTGTTAAATATCCGAAATGTAATCTCAAAAAAGTGGTAATCAATATCCTTCTGGATTAAAGAAGTTGTAATCAATAACCTAGTAGTTATCAAAAAGGTGGTAATCAATAACCTAGTAGTTATCAAGAAGGTGGTAATCAATACCCTAGTAGTTTTCAAAAAGGTGGTAATCAATATCCTAGTAGTTATCAAAATGGTTGGGGGGTTTACACTGACCGGCCTTTTTACCTTCCTGTACCCTACTTTATGCAATGAAAACAAATTGAAAAATCCTTTAAATTGTTTAAGTAAAAAAATTGAAGGTGAAAGTTTAAAAATACTAGAGGGGTCCATCCTGTTTAGGGTTAACAAGTTGAATATACTTTTTCATATTTTTGAAGTCAATTTATTTCTTGAAATATAATGAAAACCATTCTAAACAATTAGTTTCTACATAAATCACCATTTAAGTCATTTTGATTTGTTTTAATATGTAAATTTAAAATTAAAAACTTTGATTTAGAATTTTCATTTGAATACGCTTCTGAAAGATGAAAAATTGATTCAATCTTATTCTTGATGTCTAATGAAAATTTGTCTTCGCCGCAAAATTTAAATTTTCATCAAAATCTTTTCAAATTTGAATCTCATCTTTTTGTAAATTAACGCGGAATGCAATAAAAGGGACTTTAGACTTAACAAAGAAACACTTATCATTTATAATGACGCATGTTCGATGCTCAATGGTACCCTTCACGTCAAACTAAAGTAGATTAAGTATAAGATTGATGTCTTATATGTTTTAAATCATAACCCCTAGCATTGAAGTGTTATCAAGAAAACTAAACATGTTTTGAATTGTTGACATATAATGTAACAGAATAAATCTACTCTCTGGCATACTTGTGCGTTAAATCAAAACTAGAGGAGATACGAGGTCACAAAGTCATACCAGTGATGTAGAATAGATGTTAACTTCTTTTTCCTCTCTAGATTGCAGTGACTTTAAACCTTTGTATGATCTAACGCTAACATTTTTTCAATTTTGGTTTCCAATTAAAATTCGGAATTACAGAATTAAAAAACGTCAAAATTCAACACTTTGTAAGATAGCAACTATCCCATTGTTACAAAGACAGTGGATTAAAGGTTACTATTGTAAATCGGAAAGGAGGATGCCACATAAAATAGAGGTTTATTTGAAATAACGTTTAAAAAGTATATTTTTAATTCATTTAATTAATCTTTATAGGAGACTTTACAAATATAACCTGGAACCCTCCTAGCTGTGTTAGCACTACCCCTGCACCTACCACACCCCCACCCACAATACCAGAGTTTCATAGGTAAACCTTTAAACCTACCCCTACTTCAATACCATAGTTTCATAGTTAAACCTTTAAACCTACCCCTACTTCAATACCATAGTTTCATAGTTAAACCTTTAAAAATACCCCTCCCCCTCCCACAATACCACAATACCAGAGTTTCAAAGGCAAACCTTTAAACCTACCCTTTCTTCAATACCAGAGTGTCATAAGAAAACCTTTAAACTATTTAAAGGGCTTAGTCCCAAATCTTGAATGAGGGGAAGGGGTCGATTGGAAATATTTTGAAAAAATCAATTTGTTCATTTCCAAACTTCTGAATTACAAACTCCTGAAATACAAACTGCTAAAGGATTAACTCCAAAATGACAAACTCTTAAAAGACAAACTCCTGAAAGACAAACTCCTAAACACCAAATTCCTGAAATCCAAGCTCCCGAAATACAAACTCCTAGTAACCAAACTTTTGAAAACCAAACTGCTAAATAACAAATCCTCTGAAAGACAAACTCCTAAAATAGAAACTTCTCAAATACAAACCCTTGAATTACTAAATCCTAATAGACAAACTTCTTAAATAAAAACTCCTGAAAAACAAACTCCTAAAATAGAATTACTTCTGAAATACAAGCCCATGAGGTACAATCCACTAAAATACCAACTCCTAAAAGACAAACTCCTGAAATACAAACTCCTGAAATACAAACTCCTAAAAGACAAACTCCTAAAATGACAAACTCCTAAAAATCTAAATCCTGAAATACAAACTCATAAAATAGAAAGTCCTAAAATACAAGCCCATGAGGTACAAACCACTAAAATACCAACTCCTAAAAGACAAACTCCTGAAATAAAAACTCCTGAAATAAAAACTCCTGAAAGACAAACTCCTGAAAGACAAACTCCTGAAAGACAACTCCTAAAAGACAAACTCCTAAAAATCTAACTCCTGAAATACAAACTCCTAAATAGAATTACTCCTGAAATACAAGGCCATGAGGTACAAACCACTAAAATACCAACTCCAAAAATACAAACTCCTGAAAGACAAACTCCTGAAATACAAACTTCTGAAAGACAAACTCCTGAAATAAAATTTTTTTTTCAGTTTAATTTTCTCTTTCTAGATGCCATCCTGGAGCCAGCTTTGTGTTTTTATATCTCTTCTGTGTTTAGTATTACCAAAAAATATCTTGATATTAATTTTTGTTTATGAACATCACTACTAAATGTTTATATACAGTTCAATGATCATATTAGAAAATAAAAGCATTGAAAAATGAATATATGAATAAATTTTCGGATTCAGAAGATATTTCAGAATTTGTTTAGTCTGAGACGACATTTATTCCAAAAAGCTTCAGTTCTATAAATAGAGCTTGACATAATAATGTCACGCAACCTAAAACATTGTATCAATCTTTTAAGAATAATATAAACAATAATTCAATGTTAAGGATATTGAGTCAAAGTCACAAACGCTGACTTTCCTCTCCTTATCTCTGCAACTAAATGTCTTAGACCTTAGATATTTCAAACTATGAATTATAAACCTTCAAAGATTTGCATCATCAGGTTGAAAAAGTATAGGGATAAATTTACTAATAATCAGACGACTTTACTATCTAATTTTACAAATACTAGCCTTAGAGGGCGCTTCGCGCCCATCTTCTAAATTAGTTGTGAACATGTTCTCTTTGTGTACATCGTAAAACAAAACAAAAATAATTCGCGGATTTTCACAAAAAATTTCGAGGATTTTCAAAATTTTAAAAAATTTAATGACGATCGAATTTTTATGGAGACAAATATTTAAAATTTTGATGATTCATAAACCTTCCCTGGAGTCCCTAGATGTCCCACAAAAAATTTGGGCCCGATCGGTTCAGCCGTTTTGACGTTTATTGGATACAAACAGACAGACAAACAGACAAGCTAAATTTATATATAAATGATTAATGAAACTATTTTACCAAAATAGCCCTAGGCTGGCCAATTCCTTTATCGTGCGTTTAAAGTTATCAGATATATATGTAAAATCGTCTGAATAACTGTCACTTAATCCCGGGTCTTTCTGGTTATGACTGTATATTAAAGGACCATTCACCTAGAAGCAAACTTTTTTTTAAACAAGATATTTAGCGATTAAATGGAATAACTAGTTTCGGGATTTAAAACCGCTTAATATGGATTTAATAATATGGATTATAATATTGTAATTTGGAGAAACAATAATTACTCGCACTCTCATTTTTGACACAGCCTTCTTAGGTTTAAATCACAATTATGAACTGTCTACAACATCAGGTTGTTGTAGATTATGGTTACTTCAGAGATTTTTAAAAAATCAAATAATATCATTTCTTTAAAATTAATTGAATTCTGAGCACATTTCTATTATCTTTAAATAAATAAAAACATGCCTCATTTTGCTATGCAATAAATTAGAATCTGGACAGAGGAACTACATTATCACTTTTAACAAATTCTAATTTTCTAATCTCTGTATATTTTGCTATGTAATAAATTAGAATCTGGACAAAGGAACTACATTATCACTTTTAACAAATTCTAATCTTCTAATCTCTGTATATTTTGCTGTGCAATAAATTAGAATCTGGACAGAGGAACTACATTATCACTTTTAACAAATTATAATTTTCTAATCTCTGTATATTTTGCTTTGTAATAAATTAGAATCTGGACAGAGGAACTACATTATCACTTTTAGCAAATTATAATTTTCTAATCTCTGTATATTTTGCTTTGTAATAAATTAGAATCTGGACAGAGGAACTACATTATCACTTTTAACAAATTAGAATTTTCTAATCTCTGTATATTTTGCTTTGTAATAAATTAGAATCTGGACAGAGGAACTACATTATCACTTTTAGCAAATGCTAATCTTGCAACTGCAAACCGTTGATTTATTCAAACTATTAATTCTGCAAGGTATTAAAAGGTTAAATTTTAGATATCAATAGTTTACACAATTCGGTTGCAAATAAATAGCAAGAATGTTTATTGACAAAAAAAAGATCCATTGTAAATTGTATCTACTTCAATTTTCTGGAATGACATTTATTAGTTTTATAAATTACTGTTACTATTGAATTCTATGGATTATATGCAATGATATAAATAATTAATCAAAAATACAGTCAGGGGATATTAATTGTAGAAATAGTCAGCAAAGGTGGAAGAAATCTCGTCACTTGGTGTCCCAATAAATATAATAAGGTTATATTGAATTACTTTGTTTTAACAAATTAATTAAAATAAAATGTTTATTATTTCTTTATTCTATCTTTTTGAATTGTGGATAAAGGATTTCGCAAAAATATCAGAATATCACAAGCCAAATGATCAAAAATCTTTAAATGATCAAAAAATGTACGCTAAACAGTTAAGACCACTATAATTTTCTTCAAAAATATCATACAATTTTACAATAAAGTTCATTTCAAAGTTTAAGGTATTCTTTCACGCAATCTATTTTTTCTTCTTTCTCTTCTCTTCTATTTTCTTCTATTTTATCTTATCTTTTCTTTTCTTCTTTCTCTTTTCTTCTATTTTCTAAATTTCTCCTCTATTTTCTTCTCTTCTCTTTTCTTTTAATTTTCTTCTCCTTTTTCTTATCTTTTCTTTTCTTCTTTCTCTTTTCTTCTATTTTCTAAATTTCTCCTCTATTTTCTTCTCTTCTCTTTTCTTTTAATTTTCTTCTCCTTTTTCTTATCTTTTCTTTTCTTCTCTTCTCTTCTCTCTTATCGTCTCCTCTTTGTTGTTGACATTTAACTGGTTTTGATATGAACAATGCAGCACGATCCGTAGTTATGATTTTTCTCTGATTTGTTTACATTTCTAGCTTGCAGACCTAATTGAAACGTACTGCGTTTGTACTCCATAATTAGGCATTTGATCATTTGGCATTTGATATTTTGATATTTTTGCAGGATTTCAGGGTTGTCTGAAATATTAAGATTCATATTAACACAACTTTAAACACACTTAATATCTTGACATGCACAATTCGGTATCTATTAAACCGGTTTCTAAATAACATTGAGAACGTTTATTGGAAACCAACAAACAAGCAGTCACCCAGACAAGACAAAGTTATATAAAGATTATTTAATTAAATATTTGTTAAAAAAAAAACATATATTTTTAATAAACTTTTAGTGTATTTTTTTGGGGTTTTATAATTTCACTAATAATAGAAATATTTAATAGTGATCTTAAGTACTTCCTAAGAGTACAAGTGATTCATATTGTCTGCATAAGTAATCAAAAAAAATTATGATTTACTTTAATTAATAAATTAATTTTTAACTCACATCGCATAAAAAATATATTCATATCCGATATCAACAGATATCCTTTATCAACAGATATCCGATAACAAGAGTTATCCGATATCAACAAATTGAATAAAAGATTTCAGGGTTGAGTGAAATTTCATGATGACTCATTTCTAGAACTACGTATGTGTTGGACAAAATACAGTATACAGAAATCTGTTCACATTCTAAATCTTTGAACATTATTAGTATATGATTTTGCAGATTTTTCTGTTTTTAGTTTGTGAATTTTAAATATAAGGTTTTTTAAGATTTATCGAATTGCACAAAAATCATATCCTTATTACTAATTTCTATGTATTCGCAACCCAATGTTGTAGCCTTAGATCTTTCAAACTTTGCATTCCTCTTAGTTCAAATATTTTAAGTTGGATATAACACATGTTTACACAATCAGGTTGCAAAGATATAGTGATTAGAAATTTGAGTTTGGGGACTTAATTTCTTTATCCAATCGCATATCATAAAATCAAAAACATATAAGACTTCAATCTAGTTAATGCAATCTAGTTTAGTTTGATGTGATTGCAGTCGAAACATGGATAGGACACTTTATAAATACTAGAGGAAAAGAAATATATTATTGGGGTGGGATTTAAAGATGTTATATTGCCATTTACATCACGTATCCAAATTCGCAAGAAAACCCCAGAAAATATTTTTGACAAGAAAAACGTAGTCAAAGTTGAAATTCAAAAGAAGAACGAATAAGAAAAATAAAATGATTGGAGTGAGGACATTTATTTTGTCTATGATAGTGAATCCAGGATTTTGAAAACAGTTTAATTGCAAATTCATAGAGTTTTTTGATCGAACTTAAAGTTACATAGAAATTTAAAATCATATGTTTTAAGTTATTTTTTAATGACCATTCTCATGTTTGTGTATATACTTTGCTTGTCTGTCTGTTTGTTGGTTTGTTTGTATCCAATAAACAGCTAAAAACGAGCGCCATGAAAGTAGGGTTTCTAGCGAACGAAACGTTTCGCGAAAATTTTCGGTCGCATTTCGCAAACTTTTTCGCGAAATTTCGCATTTTTTTGGTGAAACTAAACTGGTTAAAGCTACCCCTGCTCTACAGCTTAATACAGGCAGATATTTCAACATGTCGAAACTGCTTTTAAATGTACCTATCATGTCGACATTTACAGAACAGGCTGTCGACATTGAATCTACTCCTTTTTAGCTTTTTATTTGCAGATATTGCAACAGACCGAGCGTCGACATTAAGATGCCCATTATTTCAACATTTGCAGAAATCTTTTTACATTCTACATTGTAATATTTGCACTGTTTCTAAATAAAGAAATTGTCAAAAATATTAAATAAAATGTTTCACTAATTCATTTTAAAATGTGCACAAAATTAATTGTTGATAAAAGTAAAGTATAGATAACATAATTGCAAATAGAATTAAACTATATTAGAATCTTCTATAAAGGGATTGTATATGCTTACTTTCAATTGACCCTCTAAACATACCTGTTCTGATTAACAATATCTTTACTAACAAAAGTAATAACTGACATTTTCCTTAATTGATTCTGCAGTTTAAATACATAAAGAGTAAAGGATAAAGGATGAAGATGGAAGAGTAAAGGATAAAGGATGAAGATGGAAGAGTATGGATAAAGGATGAAGATGGAAGAGTAAAGGATATAGGATGAAGATGGAAGAGTAAAGGCTAAAGGATGAATATCAGAGAGTAAATGATAAAATGATGAATATTAAATAGATAAAGAATGAAGAGAGAAGAGTAAAGGATAAAGGTGGATAACGGAAGAGTTAAGGATAAAAGATAAGATGGAAGATTAAGGGATAAGGAATGCAGATGGAAGAGTAAAGGATAAAGGTGAAAGACGGAAGAGTAAAGGATAAAGGATGAAAATGGAAGAGTAAAGGATAAAGGATGAAAATGGAAGAGTAAAGGATGAAGGATGAAAATGGAAGAGTAAAGGATAAAGAATGAAGATGGAAGAGTAAAGGATAAAGGATGAAGATGGAAGAGTAAAGGATGAAGGATGAAGTATGAATAATGAAGAATAAGTTTATTCTAATGAGTTTTGGTTTTATAATTTCACTGATGGTTGAAATAAAGAGTAAATAACAGATTTCAGGGTTGAGTGAAATACCACATTATTCAACTACGTTACTGGTCGACAGAATTATGAAAAGATATTTTGAAAACAATTGTAAAGAGGCAGCCCAAGTAATTTTCAGTTACTATTATTTAAAAATCGAGTTGTTACGTCCGATTCACAACGATACTCTTTGAATCTTTTTATGAGTGAGAATGAGGAAGATTTGATGAAAAAGAGAGAGGAAAAGGAGTAAATGAAGGAAAAGGTATATGAAAAATAGAGAGGAAAAAAAGAAAGGAACGGCAATAATACATTTTGTGTTTGGTAAATTATCAACATTTTTCACAAACAAAAAACTCTATGTTGACTACTTTCTGTTAATGACCACAAACCTTTTCACTGAGTATTGCAATAAGCGTTTTGTCCTGTATATGTCAAGCCACCCCCCCCCCCCACATATTTCCCTCAAAATAAAAATTACGCTTACAGTCCCTTTAAGTGCTTTTCTCAAGACGGTTTTTTGTCCTGGTAACCTCTCCCCTACCCCCCATCTTCCCGGCCCTCAATAGTAGACCGGGATAGCGGATGTAGGAATAGGGGGAACAAGGGCGGATCAGGAGGGGACCTGGCGGAGATCTGGGGGTGACCAGGTGGACAAGGGGATCAGGGGGACCAAGGGAGAAAAGGGGGGGGGGCAGGGGTTGGAACCATTTTATATCCCTAGTTATCTACCAATTTTTCTATCCACATCCCCACTCAATTTAGATTTCTTATAAACCAACCTAAATGAACCAGCTGTACCGGCTCATCACTTTAATGTCTGGTTTTTAGAAAATACAAAGCAATATTAGATCCACTGTAAACCACCTTCTGGAGTTTTTTTATATTTTGAAACTTATTATGGCTACGGCCAAAAAAAACTAGTTTTTGGGGACGCGATGCACAAGTTAGTTTGTCCCGTTCAAATAGTTTTTTATGTATCTTTACATTATTCTGTCGTCTATTTGTGTAGTTTTTATAATGAATGAGAGTGTTTCCTTGTATCCTAAAATCCTTTAATGAAAACATACATCAGCATAAACTTACTTTTCATGATCCATACTTTTACTTTTCATGATATATACAATTCATCCTTTATCTTTTACTCTTCATGATATATACAATTCATCCTTTATCTTTTACTCTTCATGATCCATACTTCATCCTATATCTTTTACTCTTCATTATCCATACTTCATCCTATATCTTTTACTCTTCATGATCCATTCTTCATCTATCTTTTACTCTTCATGATCCATACTTCATCCTATATCTTTTACTCTTCATTATCCATACTTCATCCTATATCTTTTACTCTTCATGATCCATTCTTCATCCTATATCTTTTACTCTTCTTGATCCATACTTCATCCTTTATCTTTTACTCTTCATGATCCATACTTCATCCTTTATCTTTTACTCTTCCATCTTATACTTTAGTTATGCATACTTCACTGCACAAACAATTAAGTCAAGAAAGATATCTTCCTCATTGTTACTGAGATAAAGGTTTAAAGGGTGCACATGTGAATCAATATACATGGTCCACTTAAAAGTGGAATGTCAAAACCTTTGAATGAAGCAGTTTCAAAAAACAGCTTATTGTCAACACTCAACATGTTGCAATAAATGTCTGCATATAAAGCTGGGGTAAGGGTTATAGATTGTAGATTCGATGTCGACAGCCTGTTTTGTAAATGTCGACATGATAGGTATATAAGCAAGTATATAGTGTCGACATGTTGAAATATCTGCCTGTATAAATTTAGAGAGCAAGGATAGATTTATTCAGTTTGGTTTTACCAGAGTAAATTAACAGATCAAATACTTGATCCTAGCTTCCAGATATTCACAATCAAGATGTTTGACCCTAACATAATTATCATGTTATCAACCATACCTCTAGCAATTATATTTTATACCGTGAGATCCAGGAGGAACACTGATAGAACTGTTATTAAAGAGAAGTTTAAAGCCCGTCTCAAGGGTACAATCAGTGTAACATCATGCTTTGCTTCCCCCTTTACTCTTCTAGTGGTTCCAGATCAGATCAATGCTAAATATGATCAAGATTACAGAAATAATACTTCATACTTGGCTCTTCATGTGAATCAAGCAGATGCAAGGTTTTCTGTAAAAGTTGGTGGAAAGAAGGTAAAAATAGATGATTTTATCAAGAAATCTGGAAATGATACTTCAATGGGAATTGATGTCGGAGTTCAACAGACCTACTGGTTGTCCTATGATAGAGAAAGAATGACTATATCCTATGGAAAAGGATATCCCATGAACCAAACTACTATGATCACCTTTGCATTACCTCAATCTGACAAAGAAGGAGATCTTAGCAGTTTGTTTGCTATTGATGATCAGAACAGTTGTGAGGGTCTTATACTTCTATACATGAAATCAAATGATCAGACTGGAGCTTGTGCTGGGATTATAAGTAAAGAACCATTGATCAAAGTTTGCAAGGAACCATTAACTGTCAATCCTTCTCCTTTTATATTAGATGCAGATATAGCTACACTGGATGATCTTGATTCTGGAGGTTATATGCTCTCCTCCCAGCTTCCACCCACCTGTGCCAGGATCTTTAATACAATCAAAAATCTGGAACTTAATCCATCTCTTATCAATGCTATCCGCAATAGTATTGTTACAGAGGGATGTATACTTCACAATATTCTGAAGAAGAAGAAATATCTAAGAATAACAATTGGAGAAGAAATGGGATTATCTCCTGGTTGTCCCTTTGTTCTTGAGATATGGCCTGCAGGGGCTACAAGCCCAATACATAACCATGGAGCATGTTGTGCTATTGTTAAAGTACTGCATGGGTCAATACAGTGTAGAATATACAATAAGATGACAAATCCACCATTACCTCCAGTTAAACTCATGGAGTTCAAGGCAAGCCAGGGAAAGTACACATGGATGAATGAACATTGGTACCAAAGTCATGAATTAAATAATGAATCAGATGACTTTTGTGCAACATTGCAGTGTTACGAGTATGCCACTGAGGACACCATCCATTGGGGACAGTTTGATTACATAAAGGATAAAGATCTGCTGGGGTTTCAACCAGGATCTGATCTTACTTTCAGTAAAATGAAAGAACTTGTTCTCAAAGAGTTTGATTCTGAATAATGTTAGAAGAGAAGTTAATATATTTTGTGATTTAATAGCATGAGTTTGTGATTTAATTTTTGCTGCTTAAACTATGTTTTGCTTTTAAAATAATTTAAAATAAATATATATGTTTCTTCTTTGTAAAAACTTTTTCTTAAGGGAAATACAATGAGATTATTTTAGAAAAAAATCACATAAAAGTATAGTACTTAATTCTCTAATTTAAAATTTACTACGTTGTTTGAGACACATTTTAACAAATATTTATAAAAAAGAGTCGTAAAAAAAAGTCAAAATTATGATTTTTTTAAGATACTGAGGAATATAGTCCCTCAATTTTTTTTTATTTTCCAAACTGAAAAATAATTTGTTTTCTTGTTTTAATTTTGTTTTAAAAGTTTTAGAAACAATAATCTTAAAATCTAAGTTTTTATCTTATTAATTTTTGTTGGTTAAACAATTTAATTTAATGCATAAGAAACAATTCCAGTTTAATCCGTAGTGCAGGGTTACCCATAAAGTTTTTGATTATCATGATCATTCAACATTCTTTTAAATTAATAACAATTATTAGTAATGTGAACTAAGAGATATACAATGAGAACCAGAGAACTCTAGAATAGTAAGACGACTTTTAGATTCAAGTTATTAAATAATCTAATGAACATGGACCACAGCATTTGTGCTGTGTATATTGACCCATTTAATTTAATAAGTGATTGAAGTTACTACTTACTAGTAGAACTATTTGCTTTGTAACAATATTAAATACACTTTGGAATTGCTAGAATGACCTAGCTTTCTATTCTATTGTTTTCTGGTTCTCACTGTATATTACTACAGGGTGTCCCAATAAACATGGGAATTCAGTGACTAATTCGATCGTCTTTTTACATAATTCTTTGAATTAGTATAGTGATACCTACTGAGAAAGCTGTAATCTGTAAGAGTTTCGTGTGCTATGTTCACATTTTGATTTGTTTATGTTTTGACTGCATACGGTTGTACTTAGTAAAACAAGAAAATTGCGGTATACAAACAGTGTAAACTTGTCCGTCTTCACTGTTCATCTTGCGGAGACATTATAGACACATCTTTACAGTCTTTTACCCTTTTCATAAAATAAACTCTAGCAGACATAATATGGGTTTTGAAATTAGGTATCATACAGTGTTAATTCATAACAAAGACGATATCGAATTCGTCACTGAATTCCCATGTTTTTTGGGACACCCTGTAGATAAAAATGGGCGTTCCTATTCTGTGGGTCTTATATTTGGTTAACCCTTTATTCGCCCATCTTTTAACACCCTTTAAACCTTCGAAGAAAGTGCTTGAAAGGGATTTTTACAAAGCTTGATTTGAATGTCGTCTTTCTCAACGCAAAATTAAAATACAAATATATCGCTTAATGTCTAATAGGATTAGTATTTATTTATCAGAATGTATGAACGAATGAATATTAAGTATATAACTATTTATAATGTCACATTTAACAACAGACCCCTGAAGGGGTTAAAATCTATAAAGTGTATAGCACCAATATTACAAAAGCAAATCAACTCAAAAATCAATAATATTTAAAGTTTAAAATTTCCTAAATAAATTAAATTTGATTAGAAAAACACAGAGGTTAGCCATATGTTTGATCAAATTCACTTAATTCACTTCCATTAGCAATTAAGCTTTCCATGAACTATTTAATTATGATAGAACTCAAAATTCGTCAAAATCCAACGGAAATAACTTTTAATCGTTACACAACTGGTTTCATTTTCAACGTTTCACTGAATGGATTATCAACTTTCCATAATGAGCATTTCAGATAATCGTTTTTTCAAGTTCTACGTTTCCGAAAAATTATCACTGAAAGGGGAATAGGATTCTTTTAATATATTTATTTAATATAATTCTGACTTTCAAGAAAATTCTCAAATAGTGTTTTCAAAAGTGTCACAATATGAACACTGAAGGAGAACTTTTGTATTGTGGATCTCGGGACCAAGCATTGATCTCAAAACTTGCACATAATCTTTCAGATTAATTTGATTCCTCTTCGATATTACATGGTGGTCATACCCTACAGAGAAAACTTAAATGAATGAATTTAGCATCGATCCTCAAACTAAAAAGTGACCACACTGGATATCGAAATCAATTGTTTAAGATATCCAATATCTGAACACTGAAGAGCCAATTGACGATGATCTGCAGTAATTCCAAGGAACTTTTGTCTGCTTTTTTTAAAGAAGAATATTTTAAGTTTTCATGGATTCCAAAGTCTCCTCTGCATCACCCTCTAATAAATGTCCTTCCTCGTATGGCCTGAAAAAAATATAATTTTAAAGGGACTGTAAAGGAAAAATGAAAGGAGATATAGACTGAAACCTGAGAATCTCAGGAGTTGAACGATACCTATAAACATCTATCTGATGTTCCTGTCTCTAGTAATTGATATAAACCTTTGTCAAATTTATACGAAAATTCATATATATATTTGCAATTTTGTATAAAAGTTGTAGTATTAAACAGGTCATATTCATTAAATATGCAATCAATCTGAAAACGACGATATCCCACAGGAGCCTGAGAATCTCAGGTTTGCTTCAATTATAATTTATTTTTTTAGTTTGCCATTTCTCGAGACAAGAACATCAGATAAATGTTTTATATGTATCTTTTAGCGCCTGAGATTCAGCCTATACCCCCTTTCATTTTAGCTTTACAGTCCCTTTAAACAACTTTTTTCAAACTGTATTTTAAATACTTTTACTAAGGATTTTTTCATTCTTTGATACAACCCTTTATGTATTGTTGTCTTGTCAAATATATATATCTTTATACTTAATTCTTTGATATTGATACTTACATGTCATCCATGTTTTCGTTAGTTCCTTCCTCCGCCACCAGGAGTTCATATTCCTCCGCCGCAAACCTATCCCAGTCAGACATCTAAAAAGGCGTCGTTAAGATTTCATCCAAAATTATTAAAAAGAGTGAAAATCAAAAAAAATTTAAATTCTGTTTAAATATGTCGCAAAATAAAAAAATGTGATATAAAATTCAAGCCCATTGCTCAACCCTAGTTTTAATTTTTTAATTCTTGTAATTTTGCAAATTGCAACCTGATGGTTTGCACCTGTTATAATATTTTAAACATTGATATTTGATCTAGCAAAATCAATATTTTAAAATTTCAAAGGCATATATGGATAAAAAAAAATGATTTGAAACGAGTGACCAGTTCTTTAAACAAACAAACTGGTGTTTTTCTTTAAATCTTTTATCTGCAATTATATATAATTATCATTTGTCTTTCCACGGACAAACTTTGTCACAAACTATGATTTTCTAATTTCTATATCTTTGCTACCCAATGTTGTAGACCTTTGATATACCAAACTATGATTTCTGTTAGACTAAATAATCTAAGTTTAAAATATCAAAGGTCTACATAATCAGATTGTAAAGAAAGAGGGATTAGACAATTTGAGTTTGTGACAAAAACTCAGTTCCTTTATTCAAACAATGCATTATCTCAGTTTTCCGAAATTAAGAAGGTATGACCAGAAAATTAGAATTTTATGCATGCAGACGCGTAGCTGTCAAAAGTGACAGTTTAAAATATTATTTTCCTGTTCATTCGGACAAAAATGTGTAAAATCTTAATAATTCACGGAAATTCTTTTTACACTCTGTTTTTAGTTTCAGACCAGGAAATAGGTGGAGGAGCAACATTTTAAATGTGTAATTGTTCAGTGTCTGAATTTTTTTGGTGACAAAATTTCTGAAGTTTTGGCGTGAAATAGAAAAGGAAAAATCTGGGAAATGCAAGAAAATGTTGACAACTAAAACATTAAACTACATTAAATTAGGGAGCATGATTCATCTCTGTAATGTTTCTAAAAGTTTTATAATAAATAAAATAAATCTAGTAAATTGATATTAGGCTATAGCATTGATTACAAAAATTATATAATTTTCTGGGGCGTTCAAAACTGTGACCTAAGATTGACTTGAACTCAAAATCTGAGCAATAGCAAAAATAACCTTTGCCAATATTGGAAATCCCAAGACTGTTTAGTGTTTGGGTTAAATCACATTTTTGTATCAAAGATTAAAAATAGTTAATAATCTATTATCTAAAAAAGATATTTTGAAACCTAATGATACGGTAGTAGCCTAAAAATTGTGGAATGTCGTCTTCCTTATTTTTCAAATTAAAAATGTCGCAAAGGGTTTTTGTAAGGATTTTTAATTCTGATATAAATATTTTAGTTCGAACTACAAAGAAAACCCCTTAGCAATGGAATTATTTCTTTGTAACAAACTTTGATGTTTAATCCCTATACCTTTGAAAATTCAATGTCGTTGTACCGTTGTACCGTTGTACCGTTGTACTGTTGTACCGTTATAGCAGTTCATCAGAAGAAGACCCTAATGAGAAACGTGTTGCTAAGCAGATTCCAAAACAAATGCAAGAGAAGAATCGAGACGAGGAAGAAGTTAACGGTACAACAGTACAACGGTACAACGGTACAACGGTACAACGACATTGAATTTTCAAAGGTATAGGGATTAAACATCAAAGTTTGTTACAAACAACTTCAATCAACCTGTGGTATAGGGATTAAACATCAAAGTTTGTTACAAACAACTTCAATCAACCTGTGGAACAATTGGCATCAAGCGGATCACAACTTCAACCAACCGGCGGAACAATTGGCATCAAGCGGATCACAAAAAATTCTGTTACATTAAATATCAAAGGTTGCAAAAATATTTAAGATTGTGGCAAAGACTCAATTCCTTTTAATCATCAAAAGACAGACGACACATTCCACTGTTTTCTGGTTATCAATGTAATATATATATATTTTTTGGGGGAGGAGAAGGGGGGAGACAATTTGTACCTCGTTTCCGTCCTCGTCTGTCTCCCTCTGTGTAGCGAAGGGGTCCCTCTGCTCATGGTCCAGATACTTCTCCAGGTTAAAGAACGTATCGAAGAAGATCGGTGTCATCTTGCACTTCTTTAAGTCCCTCAAGGTGATCTGGTTGCTCGTCAGGGGACGGATCATATCCAACATCTAAACAAAATATCAAAAATACAATTTAAAAATTAACAAAAAAAGTATTTGCACAGTACGTTAAATATTTCTACTAGATATTTCAGTAAATTTAGGGGATCCAGGTTAAATATTTCAAATAGATATTTCAGTAAATTAGGGGGTCCAGGTTAAATATTTCTAAAACGTATTTCAGTAAATTAGGGGGTCCATGTTAAATATTTCTAATACATATTTCAGTAAATTATGGGGTGCAGGTTAAATATTTCTAATACATATTTCAGTAAATTAGGGGTCCTGGTTAAATATTTCTAATACATATTTCAGTAAATTAGGGGTCCTGGTTAAATATTTCTAATACATATTTCAGTAAATTAGGGGTCCTGGTTAAATATTTCTAATACATATTTCAGTAAATTAGGGGTCCTGGTTAAATATTTCTAATACATATTTCAGTAAATTAGGGGTCCTGGTTAAATATTTCTAATACATATTTCAGTAAATTAGGGGTCCTGGTTAAATATTTCTAATACATATTTCAGTAAATTAGGGGTCCTGGTTAAATCTTTCTAATACATATTTCAGTAAATTAGGGGGTCCTGGTTAAATCTTTCTAATACATATTTCAGTAAATTAGGGGGTCCAGGTTAAATATTTCTAATACATATTTCAGTAAATTATGGGGTCCAGGTTAAATATTTCTAATACATATTTCAGTAAATTATGGGGTCCAGGTTAAATATTTCTAATACATATTTCAGTAAATTAGGGGTCCTGGTTAAAAGTTAAAAGTCCTTAACTTTGAAACACGTTTTCACCCATTAAATGAAGACTTTTCGTATATGCTATTTTGTACATTTTTGTTTGTCTCTATAAAGTAAAAAGTCTATTTCGACAGATTTTGAATTAGAGATGAATAGTTGACTACAGACAGTTGATGTATCTACTTCGTTGTAGTTAGTTTTAAGTAAGTGAGACCAAGTAAACTGTAGTTGTAGTTAGTTTTAAGTAAGTGAGACCCAGTAAACTGTAGTTGTAGTTAGTTTTAAGTAAGTAAGACCCAGTAAACTGTAGTTGTAGTTAGTTTTAAGTAACAGAGACCCAGTAAACTGTAGTTGTAGTTAGTTTTAAGTAACAGAGACCCAGTAAACTGTAGTTGTAGTTAGATTTAAGTAACTGAGACCCAGTAAACTGTAGTTGTAGTTAGATTTAAGTAACAGAGACCCAGTACACTGTAGTTGTAGTTAGTTTGAGACCCAGTAAACTGTAGTTGTAGTTAGATTTAAGTAACAGAGACCCAGTACACTGTAGTTGTAGTTAGTTTTAAGTAAGTGAGACCCAGTAAACTGGGAAATAGAAAAACGACATGTGATCAATCTTATATGTTTTGATGTTATAAAAACTCAAATTGATTTTACTAGGTCTTATAGCTTAAAAATCAACTTATTGAGTGTAATGGTTATGTGTAGTGTGTCACAATTATTATTTTTCCTATCCATGATCATGTTTAAAATCATAACTTGAGTCTAACAGTCGTCTTCATTTTCCAAAATATGTTTTCTGTGCTGTCTGTAAAGTCTCATTTCTTGGGGTCATCCTGTATTTGAATTAAATTTATCTATTTATCTGTTGTCCTTGCTCTGCCCGCCCTAGATAGATAAGATAGGATTGTTTAGCACACCATTTTTAAATAGTTTAAATTCCAGTCTTCTTAACTTCTGAATAATTGTTTGTGTTTACAAAGACCCGTAGAAGACATGTATGCGGTGTTACAGTAATAACCAAAAAAATCTTGAAAAGGGAGTCGACTTTCAAACTCAAGTTATGACTTTAAATAGTCCAATGAACGTGATCGAGGCACAGTCATTGTGCAATGTAAACGGAACCTTTTTAAATGCAAATAGAAAAAAGGTCTGTTTTATGGAACGCTTTATGGGGCCCCCCCCCCCCCCTTCATATCAAATTTGTGCATTGCTTCGATTTCATCTATTTTCAAAATGAAATTAATATTTTTTTATTTCTTCAAGGTTAGGCTAGGAGCCAATATAAATAGTATGTATGTAACAATAACGAAAATACAAAATGTCAGAACTGTTCAATTTCAAACTTTTAATTCATTATCTGAACTAATTGCTCATTTGTAATTGATAAAAACAGCAAGATTATGGGCCCGTCCCTAGCTTGCAATAACGTACCCAGCTCTAACTTGCCGTTACGTGCCATGCCATAATGTACCGTAACGTGTCCATCCTTGCTTAATATAACGTGTCCAGCTCTAACGTGCCGTAACGTGCCCAGCCCTATATGCCGAGAGTAGTGCACTAATAAACCTAGGTTGAAGCACTCCCTTCCTTCTTTATGATAGAGGTTTGGATAATTGTTCACAGATTGGAAATTGCAAGTTCATTCTTCCTTTATAATACTTGAACTCTTAGGACTTTTTTTATTTTTAAAGTTCTAAAATCTACATTTCCAGTGCTAAATAAAAGTTGAAGTGATACTTCAAAGTTTAAAACTCAATGCAAATGTTCATCGCAGTCTGGATCTATGTGCGTTATATAAAAGTAATCTAGGAGGAAAGATTACATTTGTATTAATTGGCGTTTTAAAATTTGAATTCTTACATATTATTCAGCAAAAAAGTTTTTTATTTAATTTTAAAATTATTTATAGTAAATAAGTTTATTTTTTAATGCTTATACCATTAAGCAGTTTAGCTATTTTTTTTATTCTGACATTATTTAGAAAATAAGATTATTTTTAAAATTCTTTAGAAGTTTAGCATGTTTTTTAAATTCTAACATTATTTGGCAAATAATTTTTGTTTAATCCAACATCTATTAGCAAATAATTTTTGTTTAATCCAACATCTTTTAGAAATATTCAAGTTAATTTTTTAAATTCTTATACTTAATTTCTTCTTTTTAGATTATAACACCATTAAGCAGATAAAGTAATTTTTTTTTTAAATTCTAACATAATTTTGGGGTTACAATTTTTTATCTTAACATAATATCAACATGTTCAAAGAATTTACATCTTTCCTAAATCTTTCCTAATTAGAAATGTTCCCAGTAATTTGATCCCAACCCTTCGCCCTTCTACTATTGCCCTAATTTGACCCCCTTCCCCCCCCCCCCTCGTCCACTCTAATTTGATCATTTGTAACGATAACTTAAACTTATCTATTCATAATACAACGACGTTCTTAAAGATTTAAGTTTTTAGTTTCCAATGATTAGAATAAGTTATCTGAATTAGAAATTATGCCAAATCACCGTATATAGGCCTGCAACTGCCTGCATATTACGAATAGTGCCTGAAATCACCGTATATAGGCCTGCAACTGCCTGCATATTACGAATACTGCCTGAAATGCCTTGTTACTTGCCAATCACACTTTGCATTCAAGCATGTTTAAAAATAAAGGGACTGCACACTGCACATGCAAGTGACTCTCCATTTCAATTTACCATTGTCTATATAGAATGAAGGAGATATACTTGTTTTTCTATCTAAAAATGTTAAATCTTCACTTTTTATTTTCTGTACAAATAAATTGCGGATTAATACAACAGCGACAAGGATGGAAACTGAGTTTAACTTTTTAAAAGATAGTAAAACGGCGATCTTTCTCATCGTAACTCAGATTTAGTTTTGAAAGGTTTAGTTGGGATCGGGCAAGAGATTTACTTAGAATTAAGCTAACAGTCCCTTTAAACTGTATCTCTACAATCTAAGAGCAATTTCAAGCTTTGAATGCATACTAATCAGCCATGGCTTGAATATAATGCTTATATTGCCGACGGTTCTTAATGCATGCTAATATAAAAGCATGACAGTCTAAATACATGACACTAATTTTTGTCATGATAAACTTATTTTTTGTATCAGTCACCTCCCATTGTTTAAGGCGTTGGTTTACTTCAAAAATTAAAAATATTTAAGATATTAATTTTAACCAAAATCTAGGTTTGTCTTTTTATTTGTATTTGTGATATTAGTTTTATTTTTTACTGCGCTACAATAATCATAAAACGCCTACATGAAGCACACACTTATTTCAAATATTAAACAATAAAACCCAGGCGTTTTCTATCAAAAGCATGCTGGGAGATACCTAAAGCATGATGGGATACCTAAAGCATAATGAGATTTATCTAAAGCATGCTAGAATTTATCTTAGCTTTAAATATATCTCAGCATGCTTTAGATATATCTTAGAATGATTTAGATATATCTAAGCATGCTTTAGATATATCTTATAATGCTTTAGATATATCTCAGCATGCTTGTGATACATCTCAGCATGATTTAAATACATCTCAGCATACTTTAGATATATCTAAAGCATCTATATCTAATTTTTGTCTTTATGTTTTTGACTTTATTGGAATAAAAAAGATTTTTTTAATCTGTCCTGAACCAGATGATATAATGTTTAATCTTCCCTGAACCAGATGATATAATGTTTAATCTGCCCTGAACCAGATGATATAATGTTTAATCTGTCAGTACAGATCTCTACCAGAGTACACATATCTACCTGAACCAGTACGCAGTACTCAGTACAGATCTCTACCAGAGTACACATATCTACCTGAACCAGTACACAGTACACAGTACACATATCTACCAGAACCAGTACGCAGTACACAGTATACATATCTACCAGAGTACATATATCTACCTGAACCAGTACGCAGTACACAGTACAGATCTCTACAAGAGTACACATATTTACCTGAACCAGTACGCAGTACACAGTACAGATCTCTACCAAAGTACACATATCTACCTGAACCAGTACTCTATGGCAGTAGGATGTCGTTTATCCTCCTCTGAGAGCAGGAACCAGACGAACTCCGTGTAGGACATCCTACCGTCCTTCTGCGCACTCCCCCTAGTCACAGCTCCAGAGAATATTCTGTCAATCATGCGCGTACTCAGAGCTGAAACATCATCCTCTAAAGCGTCGCACAGATTAATTAATAATAATACTAATGATAAAAATACAGAACCAGAGTGGAATTAAGTCGCAAAAAGTGTAAAATCGCCATTTTGTTATATTGTTTGCATACTGCAGGTGTACTTCACACATTTGTGATCATAACCTTTTGGACCCTGGTGCATCTTTTTAATGAAACAAATGTTCTTGAAAATTATTGAATTTTCTCTAAATCAATTCTCTGGGAACCTGTCATGCATTCCCGAGTTCATTTCAGCATAAGCTTAATTTTACATTCCCTAGTTCATTTCAGCATAAACTTCATAAAAAGAATAAATTGTAACGAATGTATCCAGGGATCATATTCATACTGTAATATTGCTTATTTCCCTTCTATTCTAATCTCTGTTCTGTGGACAGACCATTTAAGAAATACAGAGTTAAAAATGTCGATTTTAATTCGTCAACGTCGGATATGTTCCCACTTTTTAATTTACAATGGCATGAACCATAAATATGTATAATACCTAACTGAAATTGGAAAGAGGGGGGGGGGCCCCCCCCCCCCCCCCTCTATTAACCTATGATAATGATACTTAATATTCGTTAAAAAGGTTTCAATGCTCTCCTTTTAGAGGAAATCTCAACGTAATTTCAAATTTAATTTTAAATTCTCTGAATTTCTTATTTCCTTTTCCTGCTTCAAGTCCAAAAGTCATTAAAAAATAACATTGTCTTTTTTGTTCATTTAAAGGATAAAAGAACATGAAGCTCTTTATAAACAGGGCCATTTGAAATTACATAGACAGTCCATTTCAGATTAAAATGGCATGAAACTGTTCTAGGTGTGGTTCTACCACATCTCACGAAACATGACAGTTGGTGAAAAGTTTTGAATGTCTTTTACTGTATTAGATATTAAAGACTTTTTGTAGTTTATTTTGTCTAAAAAATCTTTTACTCAAATATATTTTACTTTGAAATCAATTTTACTGTAAGATGACTCCCATACAATATTTTTTCTTATTCTCTTTGGTATCAAACAACTGAACAAATTATGGAAGAAGACATTTTAAAAGATTCACTATCTGTCATGTTTAATGGGACACCCTGTAGTTCTCCTCATTAAATATTAGTTCTGGAGCACTTAACATTTACACGGTACATTTAGACATTCTTCTAGTATAATCTAAATAGACCAGAACACCAGGCTAAATTAGAGCTTGTGGGTTTAAATATTATTTTCCGATAAATTTAATATTTTGTAGCTGAAGCATTCCAGAAATGTATTTATTTTCTTTTAATTTAATTTAAATAATGTGGGATCGAAAGCCATGGTTAGTCAACTCCACAACTTTTGTATTTCCTGCTATTTGGACTATTTAAAACATAACTTGAGAATAAAAGTCGTCTTCCTTTTCCACAACTTAATGGGTCTCGTTGTATAAAGACATGAACATATTGCGCATTATAATGTACATAATGTAAATTATACCTGGCACAAACAGTCATCGAAAGGTAGAGTTTCAATTCCTAGCTGTTCCATTCTTTGTAGTTGTTCTTCATAGAAATATTCTAGCTCGTACATAGATAGTACACCATCTCCATCTACATCCATACACCTGTACATAGATATTATTCATGTACAAAGATAGTACACCATCTACATCCATACACCTGTACATAAATATTTTTATATTCATGTACATAGATAGTACACCATCTCCATCTACATCCATACACCTGTACATAGATATTTTTATATTCATGTACGAAGATAGTACTTCATCTTCATCTACATCCATGCACCTGTATAAGATATATTCATGTACATATAAAGTACACCATTTCCATTTACATCCGCACACCCTTACATAGATATATTTGTATTCATGTATAAAGATACAGAGCGTCCCATATCATATTAGATTATCTCCAATCTTTAACACCAAAATAAACCCTTAATACTCGAAAAACTTATGTTTTTTTTCAAAATGATTCATTCTAATGAAATTTTCTAATTAGTCCCGAAAATCGTAATTTAGACCCGTTCTCGGTCTAATATGATGTGGGACACCCTGTAGTAAACCATCTCCATCTACATTCATACACCTGTACATAGATATATTCATGTACGTAGATAGTTCACCATCTCTATCTAGTACTCAGTACTCAGTACACATCTCTGCAAGTACACAGTACACATCTCTGCCAGTACATAGCGCATATCTCTAACTGAACCAGTACTCAATGCACACTACTACACATCTCTACCAGTACACAGTACAAATCTCTACCCGTACACAGTACACAATACACATATACACCTGAACCAGTACTCAGTGCAGATCTCTACCAGAGTACACATATCTACCTGAACCAGTACGCAGTACACAGTACAGATCTCTACCAGAATACACATATCTACCTGAACCAGTACGCAGTACTCAGTACAGATCTCTACCAGAGTACACATATCTACCTGAACCAGTACGCAGTACACAGGACAGATCTCTACCAGAGTACACATATACTACATATCACTATTGCAATATATCTGATCGTGATAGTTGAAAATTGTTTCATCAAGGGGGACAAAAGAGGTAATAATGACTAAACGGACCATATCTTTCAATCAATCAATCATAGCTAGTCCTTATTTAACTGACCTAAAGGGATTGCTCACGGTTAACTATTCCCATTGGTATTCTTCAAGCCTTTATCAGAGAATGTTTAGACTTTTCTCAAGAAATTATATAATTATATAGAAAGGAACTAAGTTTTTGCCACAAACTCTGATTTTCTGATCTCTATATCTTTGCAACCCAATGTCGTAGACCTTTAATATTTCAATCTATCAATTATGTAACTTAAATAGTCTAAGTTTGAAAAATCAGAGGTTTACATCATCACGCTGCAAAGATAGAGAGCTCTTCAAAAAGAGAATCTAACTTGCAATTTTAGTTAGATTGACGTGGCATGCCTAAGATGGAAAGTTAGATATATTTTGGAAAAAAAGTTAAATAGATTTAAGATTAAAAAATACACAGATTTAAGACAGAAACTTATATAGATTTAGATAGAAAGTTAGATTGATTTATGATGAAAAGTTACATGGTTGTAAGTTAAAAGTTTTATAGTTATAGGATAAAAAGTTAGATAAATTTAAGACAGAAAATTAGATAAATTTATGATAAAAAGTTACATGGTTATAAGATAAAAAGTTAGATAGTTATAAGATAAAAAGTTAGATAGATTTATGATAAAAAGTTAGATAGTTATAAGATAAAAAGTTAGATAGATTTATGATAGAAAGTTAAATAGATTTATGATAGAAAGTTAGATAGTTATAAGATAGATAGTTAGATAAATTTATGATAAAAAGTTACATGGTTATAAGATAAAAAGTTAGATAGTTATAAGATAAAAAGTTAGATAGATTTATGATAGAAAGTTAGATAGATTTATGATAGAAAGTTAAATAGATTTAAGACAGAAAATTAGATAAATTTATGATAAAAAGTTACATGGTTATAAGATAAAAAGTTAGATAGATTTATGATAGAAAGTTAGATAGATTTAAGACAGAAAATTAGATAAATTTATGATAAAAAGTTACATGGTTATAAGATAAAAAGTTAGATAGATTTAAGATAAAAAGTTAGATAGTTATAAGATAAAAAGTTAGATAGTTATAAGATAAAAAGTTAGATAGTTATAAGATAAAAAGTTAGATAGTTATAAGATAAAAAGTTAGATAGATTTAAGATAAAAAGTCAGATAGTTATAAGATAAAAAGATAGATAAATTTATGATAGAAAGTTAAATAGATTTATGATAGAAAGTTAGATAGTTATACGATAGATAGTTAGATAGATTTATGATAGAAAGTTAGATAGTTATAAGATAGATAGTTAGATAGATTTATGATAGAAAGTTAGATAGTTATAAGATAGAAAGTTAGATAGATAGTTAGATGGATTTAAGGAGTCTGTCTCGTAATTTTAAGTAACCCGTCATATAAAGAGGAGTATGTCCGATTCAGAATGGTACCTTAGAAATCTTTATCTGATCAATAATGTGGAAGATATCGTTATTTTTCTAGCTTCAAGTTGGGAAAACTAATTAATTCTTAACCAGACCAACCTTTTAAGGACCTGGATCCGGATCCACAAAAAATATGCGGATCCACGGATCCGGCTCCAAGAGGTAAAATTTCAACCAAAAACTGCAAAAAAAAAACTTTTTTACTCAAATATGAACTTTTGAAAATAAAGAGAGATTATAAAAATTTCCTCATTTCTGAATGGTTCATCTAGTTTTAGGGTAAAAATAAGCGAAAAAACAAACAAAACATTTGAAAATTATTTTTTGTTAAAAAAATTCAGTAAATCTTAAAGAAATGACCTGGATCCGGATCCAGATCAATTTTTTTCCAGTTCAGATCCAGGACCCGGATTTGGATCCGGATCCGCATCAAAATTAAATGGATCCTAAGCACCGTAATGAATCGGACAAGCTGGGTAACATGTTTTTGGTAAATAGAGGGTCAGTTTGAATTACGTTTATAGTCCCTTTTAAATAGAGTTGGATAGATGTGCAGTAGATGCAGTAAAGATAAGTATCCATGACAGTATAAATGTGAAGGTATAAGATGAAGTATTAATGTGACAATGGTTATCTTGTATCTACCGTGCTAATGCGCACTACAATACAGCGAGAATAAAAAAACATAAAAATAATTGCAAGCTATAACACAGCCCTGGACCCATGGTTCAATCTGATATGTAGTTCTATATTTTATGCTTATTTTAAACTGCCAACCAAAGCAGTATGTCGCTTGTTTGGCCTGTTATAATTTATTTTGTACTGCAAATAGGGTATTTTTATTCCCCCCTCCCCCCCAAAAAAGAATGTGGTTTTATTGTGAAAAGGCTTTTCTGACCTAGGCAAATCAAAATAATATAAATTCTTTTAAAAAATTGATCATAAAATTTTGATATTCAGAGTTAAAAACTTTTTAGCTATTTTTATCTTACTGTTCTTAATTCTATCATTTGGATAGGCATTTCTAAAAGTTGTTTTATTATATTAAACAGAACCAAACGGTTCAGATCCAGCTAGAGAGACATGTCATATTAGAACTTTGACATCTTTCGATACTAGTTAAATATAGTGTTTAATTGGTCAAACACAACGATTTCTTTTAGTGGAATATAAAACATTAATTTAAGTAAACAAATCATGATCATTTCATTATGATCAATGAAAACTCGCCGTGATCATTAAATTATGATCAATGAAAACTCACCGTGATCATTGTGCCTGGCAAGATCTTCCCGATCAATAAATAGATCATGATCTTTATCCAGCTCCCAGAACTTGCAGTAGATCACGTAAAAGTGCTCGTAGCTAAAGTAGTCCGTGATTTGATTAATGTCGTCTTCATCTTGTAAACTTCTCAAGGTTGGCAGGAAGCTTGAACGTCGGAGCTCAGACAATGAAATCTTCCCGCTCCAAGATCTGTTTACAACGTAGAATATTCGAGCTATCACCTGAAGAAAAAAACATAAATTAAAACTATATCAAATATGGCATTTTTATAGTAAAAACTTTCGATTGTTTGATTGATAAACAAACTTAATTTCATTAAATTCATAATGATTAATGATTTGAATTTTTTTTTAAATGAATGAAAATTTTAATTCTTATATCTTGCCAACCGTTATGGCGGATTAGTCAGAGGGGGGTGCAAAGACATACCCCCCCCCCAAATCAAACATGAAGAAGATATGTTGAAACACGAAAAGATAAGGAAAACACGTTAACAGGAGGAAATCGTGACTACGCAATATCATACGCACGTAATTTCCAATTCACCGACCCTTAACCCTCTTCCCCTCCCTGCTACTAATCTTACTTCTATCTGTTGCGTCAATAAGGAGAAAATTGTTAAATACGTCTCATACCGAAGAACGAAGCGTTCATACAAATTAAGGAATTGGATCGAAAAAAAATCACATTAATATCAAACAAATAATTTAGATATTCAATCCTATAGTCATCGATTATTTTTTGACACATTTGTATAAAGTTGATATTTCATAATATTTTTTATTTTGTGTTTTTTAAAATTAATATTTCGCTTACAACTTGTTTTCTCGACTGGCGCATTCCCGGAAAATGTGGAAAATGTCGTCTTCATTATCAAAATCCTCGAATCAGGAATGAATGTTTTCAAAAGTCACTCTCGGATCATAGAAAGTGAAAAATATTATGAAATATTAACTATATACGAATGCGTCGAAAAATAATCGATGACTATAAGTTGTAATATCTGAATGATTTGTTTGAAATTAAATTGATTTTGTTACGATCCGAGTCGTATGTTGCAACTTTCTAAATTTGTAAGGAATCTACGTTCTTCGGTAAGAGACGTCTTTAACAATTTTCTCCTTATAGACGCAACAGATAGAAGAAAGATTAGTACCGACCGTAAGCCTAAACCCCCTTCCTTTTTTCGCGAACACTCCCTTTAAAGTTTTCAAAAAATTAATATTTAAATGTTATGAATTTATTGGTTTAAAAAGTTACACAGTTTCGTTGCCATATTTGTGTTTCAGCATATTTTATTTATACCTATTAAATGCACATTTAAAGATTTGCTTATACAAAGTGACTGTAGTCACAATTTCAAACTTTGTTTGATAAAAGGACTCCTTAAATCCGCGCGTGGTTACTCTATAAAAGTGACTTGCGGATTTCTTGCTTACAGAAACAATAGAAAGAATTATGAAATTAAAGTCTTTAAAAGCTAAACGAACGATGATGTTATACATATTTTAAGTGTACATTTTGAGTCAGGCATACCCCTCTTTAAATGGAGGGTCACTTATATTTACCCCGACAGTACCTTTAAAGTCATTTATATAATCAAACCATACCCTCATCAGTATTCATCGGCTAGCCATGCTAAATTCAAATAACCCATTATGTTAAAATTTAGGATTGGAATGGGGGGGGGGGGACTACGCACCAAGATGGTGTATATAAGTTAAAGGGTTTCCGATACATTTTTTGGTGACCAGTCGTGAAAAGAGTGTAATTACCGATCTAACCCTGTATGTAGTTTCATCTATTTTTTAAAGTAAGTCTGGAGTTATTTGATTGTCGATCTAATTTCAATGAGTCTTCGTGTAAAACTTTACCTATGATATTTTATCTGAGTAAGACTGTGTGAGATTTCGACGTTTTTCTAATTCCTTAAATCAATTTTTAAGAGAAACCGCAAGTTATTAATTTTCTGATAGAAAACAAGGATATTCATTTTTGCACAAACTGTTAAATTAATAGACTGACGTCATTTTTTAATGGATGGATCATAGATTAATTAAGATAACAGATATGACACTAGATATCGTCTTTTCAAGATTTAGGGGGTTTTGAGTGAAAAACCCCTTAAAAAACGACATCTAGTGTTCCATCTGTTATTGACATTAATCTATGAGATGGATTACGTGAACGGTCCTGTTTAGTAAACTGCAGTGATAACTAGAAAACTCTGGAATAGGAATACGACTTTATGAATCAAGTTATAACTTTAAAAAGTCTAATGAGCACAAGACACAACAATTGTGCGGTGTAAACAGACCCATTTCACTAAATTAGTGATTTAATAAGTGTCAAGCAAAACTATTTTATTTGTAACAACATCAATTACACTTAAGTATTGCTATAATGTCGTCTTCCTATTAAATTGTTTTCTGGTTATCATTGTATCCTTAAAGAAAATTGTTAAATAAGCGTGGGATAAAAGTATGTCATAGACACAATTTTTCTCCTTAGATATATCTTTTTTAAACATTTTTTAAAAATAATCATCATAATAATAATATTATTAGATGATAACAGTGATAATAATAATAAAAATAAACCTGTTATAAGCGTGATAAACTGAGCTGACTCATCGTGTGCGTTTAGCATAAGTTTTTTCCAGGTCCTGGTTAGCAATGGCAGGTTGAGCTCCTCCCCCTCCACCTTACAGCTGGACCAAACCAGGCTCTTCCAGAACAGGGGCAAACCACACGTCTTAATATAAATCAATTAATCAATAAATCAATCAAATATTTAATTCATCATTACTCGAACAATCAATCAATCAATTAATAGCTTTTAACCAATCAATCAAATATTTGATTCAACATTACTCGAACAATCAATCAATCAAGTAATAGCTTTTAACCCTAGTTTCTCAATGTTTACCAAAAGATGGGATAGCATTATTGGTTTAAAGTTTAAAATTTGTTATCATAAATATGTTGGTTAATACATAAATTGAGGGTTACTTGAAATTACGTCTAACAGTCGCTTTAAATCTGCCTATTTCTAGTTGTGTGTCTATAAGTTGAAGAGAGTACTGTTTCCTTGTGTTTTATGTGACCCCTAAATAACAATAAACAATCGATACCCCACATTCTTCTACATCTATCTATCTATCTATCTATCTATCTATCTATCTATCTATCTATCTATCTATCTATCTATCTATCTATCTATCTGTCTATCTATCTATCTATCTATCTTTCTCTTGTTATGTTTTATTCATTTTCAATTATTTATTTTGATTTACTGTATGATGATTTATTTTAATGTCTAAAATTTGTATAAAATTATAATTGGTTCCATTGTCCCTAAAATTCTCTTCCATACAAAAGGATTTTTAATTCTTAATTGATTTTTATTTCATTTTATAGTCAGGGCATAGGATAGCACTTTTAATTAATTATAATTCTGTGTTTTGGGTTGGTGGATAGACAGGAATTTGGCCTCCTAGAGCAACTGAAAAATAATCTTTCTGAAAAGTTCGCGGATTTTAATATTTTTGTCTGGGGATTTCCCCCGCTGATCCCCCGGCCTAATTTCAGGCATATTTCCAGGCCAATGCATGTAAACGTTGGAAAAGATGCATGGGGAAAATGCCCGTATGGGGGGCCTATAGGGATATTTCTATGCCCTGGGGGATTTGTTTATTTGTGTAAATTGTGATAAATTTACGTACAATAAAGTACTTTGGGATAAGGAAAGTCATTTTTCATAAAATATCAAAATGATTTTTTAAATCCCGGTACAGGAGGGGGGNGGTATTCCTAGTCATCATAATATATCTCCCATATATCAATTAACGCCTAGAACTTTTGACAAACCTGATGGAAATATGTTTTAGCATTTTTAATGTTTAGCTCGTTAGCTAGAAGAGATGAAATATCTCAGTTTTTACAGCAGAGTGTAGAGGTCAGAAAAGAGAAATAAACAATGTTCTCACAGGCCTGAGCTGTCTAATTGTGGCTCGCACTAATTGTTTTACAAATCTGCTGATGTCTTTAAGTTTGACCGATAGAAACTGTAAGAATTAACGTAGATTAACATAATAGTTTAGTTGTATATAAAAGTAAAAGCGTACAGGAAGTGTTCGTGAAGGGGTGTGGGCTGATCCCGAGTTGAATTCGATATCGATCAATAATAATTTTACTTCTATGTGTTGCGTCTACAAGATGAAAATGGTTAAAAATGTCTTATACCCAAGAGCGTAATGATCGATATCGAATTCAATTCGGGATTAACCAGTATTTGAAATCTTATATTTCTCCTCTTAATAAAGAGCTATTGAGAAGAATAAAATGTTTTAAATTTCTAATTTGAAACTGGATAAATTTACTTTTCTGATATTTATGCGTAAAGTCAAAACTAGAGGAGCTATGAGGTTACAAAGTCCCCCAGTAATGTCACATAACTTTGACCTAGTTTGCACTAGTTCTTGAAGATTGTCTTAAATAAACAATTATTTTCAAATCATAACGTTGTCCCTTGAAATTACGTTTTCAGAATGGAAAAATTCACCGAACTGAAAATGCAAATAGCAACGTATTCGAATATTCGAAGGGGCAGTGTAAAGAGTAATTTGAAGTAACCCTTCATGCAAAGAGAGCAATTCCAGATTCACAATAATTCCCTTTAAAACTTTGTTCGATCAAGCGGCTTTCGCATTTCTGCTTTACAGGAAAGCAAAGAGGAATTACCAGAACTGAACACTTTTAAACTAGAAAGAAAAAATGTCTTCCACATTGTTGATAATTTTAAGGTTTCAAGGGTACCGTTGTAAATCGGGTTTGCCATCTCTTTGCATAGCGCGCGGGTCACTTGAACAATCTCTTTGTTTATACATTAAAATATCAATATAAGAAGGTTGTTGTTGTAAACATAACAAATGACACATGGTATTGGAAGGTGTCGGTTTGCAGTCCGACATTAATCAAATCATAATTATTTTAATTTAAGATATTGTTAAACTATTTATTCAAGTCCAACCATTAAATTTGTTTAATTAAGTTAGATTTATTAATCGTAACAGGGTAGAAGGCAGAAAAGAAGGCCAAATTTATTAAACATCTCTTTTCGACAAAGTTTAATTTTAAATTTTAAATCGGTTACATTTTAAAAATTGAAAACATTTTTGTCTTCTTAATGGTTCCTTAGTTAAAGAAGTTATGATTTTAAACATATTAGATTTTAATCTTAAATGAAATTTACTATAGTTTGACGTGATGGCCAAGGGGTTCCAAATCAACGACCTATGTATTTATCAGTAACTACCATTTCTTATCAGAGGATATTTTTTGTTCCCAAATTTGGAATTGGGTTATCTTTCGGTAAAAACTATCCTTAAAAAGTTTTGTTTCTAAAAATAATCAATTTTATCTGCTTAGTGTCTAATAGCTTATCAATCAGTCTTGTCTATCTGTCTATTTGCCTATCTACCTGTCTAGCTGTTTATCTATCTGTCTATCTGTGTATATGTTTATCTTTCGATCTGTCTGTCTGTCTATCTGTCTATCTGATAATCTGTCAATCTGTCAATCTATCTATCTGTCTATCTGTCTATCTGTCTATCTGGCTATCTGTCTATCTGTCTCTGTCTATCTGTCTATCTGTCTATCTTTTTATCTGTCTATCTGTCTATCTGTCTATCTGTCTATCTGTCTATCTGTCTATCTATCTATTTTTATATCTGTCTATCTGTCAATCCGTCTAACTGTCTATCTGTCTTTCTGTCTATCTGTCTATCTGTATATCTGTCTATCTGTCTATCTGTCTATCTGTATATCTGTCTATCTGGCTATCTGTCTATCTGTCTCTCTGTCTATCTGTCTATCTGTCTATCTGTCTATCTTTCTATCTTTCTATCTGTCTATCTGTCTATCTGTCTATCTGTCTATCTGTCTAACTGTCTATCTGTCTATCTGTCTATCTGTCTATCTATCTATTTTTCTATCTGTTTATCTGTCAATCCGTCTAACTGTCTATCTGTCTATCTGTCTATCTGTCTATCTGTCTATCTGTATATCTGTCTATCTGGCTATCTGTCTATCTGGCTATCTATCTGTCTATCTGTCTATCTGTCTATCTGTCTATCTGTCTTTCTGTCTAGCTGTCTATTTTTTTACGTTTCTAAAAAAACAGTATCTGTTTTAATTGGGCAGTTTGTCTTCATCTTTCAGTTTCTTAAAACACGTGACAACAGTTTTCAATAAACTTAGTTAAAGAAAAATTAAGTTAGAATATATGTATGCTTACTACACCATTTAAACTGACAAAAGGTGGCATGTATTAAAATAAATTTGTGCTTACAACTATTTTTAGGCATTGTAGTCTAGTTTAATGGTTATTATTGAGCGTTTTAGTAGATTTTTTAAACTGTAAAGAATATCTAAAAATCTCCAAATATTTAATAAAACTTTTTTAACGTTGGCTGTGACCCC
>NW_019396426.1:206816-210633 GCF_000591075.1 Eurytemora carolleeae | reverse complement strand
CCTATTGTGGGCTGGATAGCTAGAGGGGAGTACCGGGGGGGAACAACAAACATTTTTTAAAATATTTACTTTGCAAACACTAGGATTCATACTTACAGGTAGGGTAGGGATTTTTTACGTTAAAAAATAGTATTTTACAAAACAACTGTTATAAAGTATTGCACAGTATTGTACATAGCATGGTACAGTAGTGTACAGTATTGAATATACTACTATACATTATTGTACATTTTTGTACATAGTATTGTAAAGTTTTGTACAGTATTGTATAGTATTGTACAATAGTGTACAGTATTGTACAGTATTGTACAGCATTGTACATTAGTGTACAGTAGTGTACAATAGTGTACAGTATTGTACAGTAATGTACAGTACCGTACAACAGTTTACACTATCATACAGTTTTCCAGAGTATTGTACATTAATGTGCAGTTCAGTTTGTTCATTAATTTAAAAATTAAGGGAGGGGGTAAGGGCATGTTGGAGGGGGCTGGGGGGGGATGTTATAAGAGTTGAGTACAACAATAATGTCCGTGTCCAAGTATAGATCCATGGCTAGGCATGACAATGCAGGATTAACGAACAAACAAAACATTTTTAAGAAAGTTTTAAAAATTTTCCCAGGAAAATATTTACGTAGTTTTCCCATGGGAGCAATACTCAGATGGGTTCTCATTAAACAGTATAACCCCCAGTTTTGGGGTTCGGTTTCTTAAAACAAGCTTGGAAGACGACATTGGAACAGATCAAGCATTCCAATCTTTATTTGTAAGTAAAACCGCGTTAAAGATTGCCCACACAAATAATTATTCTTTGTTCAGTTTGTTCATTTTTTTATCAGATTCGTTGGAATTTTCATATTTCTTGTAGGATAAATTTTTCCCTGACCGGCAGACCAAAAATATGAACAAAATTACAGAAAATCAATATTAATAGATCTCCTAAATAGATCTCTTAAAATTTGACCCTCATATTTATAATTTATCCATCTAAGACTAATGGAGAAAAGCAGGGGTTCAGAAAAGGGGGATATGGGATAAGCCCCCCCCCTCCCCTTCACCCTTGGGTATTTTGCTTGGTCCCCACCTGGTCATGCATACGCCCCTGAAGGAAAATCAATTTGCAAACATAATTTGCAAACATAAATTGCAAACATAATTTGTAAACATAATCTGCATGCGAAACTACGGAAATTGCCAATAATTCTCTTTATATGAACCGCAATTGTTTTGAGAATGTAAAGCTGAATATAGCGTATTATTGTAATATAAAAAATGTTTGAATCTGTAAAAACATTGTATGCGCTTGTGGGGAGAAAAGGGGGGATATCATTATATTTTATCTATACTAGTTAGCCTACCCGGCGTTGCCTAGAGTTTAAAAATTCTTTATCAAACTCATATATAAAGTAGTAATCTTTGTTTGACTATATGTATGTCCAATCATAGCTCAGGAACCCCTTGATTGATTTGCCTCAAGCTTTGATTTAGGAACTCAGTTGAACCCCAGGAATGTTTTAGCTTGGTTTCCAGGCAAACCTGGGTTCCATAGATATGATTATTCAATAAAATATAAAAGTTAAATTTTTACTTTCATTTTGCAAGGATTGATTGGTTTATTGGGTTTTGTAACAGATAGTTGGAAAAATTTTGTTTAAAATACAAAATTTGACTTATCATCTTCATCCTTTATTGGATAATTTCACCATCTGCATTAATTGTATCTATTAACTAGTAAATTTTCATTTTAAACCTTATCATTTATTTCAATCAAATGATAACTAATTTTTAAAAATGGTAACACTATGAAATTTCTAATTAACCACTTTCCAAGCCCGCCTTGTAAAATTGTTCAATGAGATTTTCAATAACAGAAAAAATTAATTTATGATATAACGAAACGATATCAGATGTTTCAATCAAATGTCAGTTAATCCAAAGATGATTTTGAAAAAAATAAAACTAGATTTTTTCCAAAATAAATATTTTTTAATCAAATGACAATTACTCCAAAAATTATTTAGAAAAATAATTTTAAGAAATTAAAAATAACATTTTGCCTCATGTTTTCTGATAATATCTTTTTAAACTTTAAAATAATTTTATCTAATTTTTTTTTACATTTACCTAGCAAATTCAACTGACAATAAATCCTAAACTTATTTAGAAAAATAATAAATTTTTTTTTGAAATCTTGCATTTTTTAAACTTTGAAATAATTTTATTTAAAACTTTTTTTACATTTACCTGGGAAATTCAAATTACAAGTAATCCAAAAATTATTTCGAAAAATTATAAATTATGATGGATAATTAACAATTTTTAAAAATAAAAAACTTAAAGGTTTCCATTAAAAATAAACGACAAGAAAAATAAATAATTTGTACAATGTTTTTTGATAAAAATTTTGCAATAATATTATTATTTTTATATAATTTTATACAATAATTAAAAAATTTACCTAGGAATTTCTTCTTTCCCAGGTAGGTGAAGGGAAGGAGGTCTGAAGGTGGTGGAAGGTTGCTGTCGCTGCCTAGGGAAGGTTTGAGGGGGCGGGGCTAGGATTATATTTGGTCTGGCCACACCTATTGTGGGCTGGATAGCTAGAGGGGCAGCCTCTAGACGGGAAATTGGAACTATTCGCTCTTTCTTTATCTTTAATAAAATAAAAAATATTAAAACTTGTTGAAAATTTGCGATCAGAATGTTTATCAAAGTTATTGCAAACATACTTTAAAGTGACTCTCTATTTAAAAAGATAGCTTATCAGATTTACAAAGGTACCATTTCAACCTGTACAGGAGTAACAATTAGGAAAGATCTTTAAAAGGGATTAATTCTTCCAATTTTCTTCCTTGGTTCATTTCACAGTTTTAAATAAAACAAATACACAATTAAAAATTAAAAAATATTTCTACGAGAAAAATAATAATATATCATTCATCCTTGTACAAAGAAAGCTTCTCAGAGTACCGTTGTAAATACGACATGCCACTCTATGAGGGGTCACTTGAAATTACGCCTACAGTCTCTTTCACCTTTTTCAAACGTTTAGATTAAAAATAACATCATTTTTTCTAAACAGTCTGCAAGACATAAATTGTGTAATATATTCCAGCCTATTTAGTTATTATGTAAACATTTTATCTAAAATATACACTTTCATAACTCTCGTAAAAACTCCTGAGTTTATTCATCAATCTTGCAAAATCTTCGTCACCTTTGAACTCTTTTAAAACTTGCAAAATTACAAAATTCCCAACCATGAAATTTTCAAAAGATTTTTTCAATTAAAAGAGAAAAAGAAATTTTTTTAAAACCGAAATGGTCCTCGAAATTTTGGAACGGACTTAAAGGAATTGAGTCTTTTCCACACACTCAAATTTTCTTATTCTTTTATCTTCTCAACTGAGTGGAAAACCTTCGAAATTTCAAACCTAGATTTTTTTTTGCGATTTAAATATTTAAATAATACTTTCTGAAACTCCGTGACTTGCAATGACCCACTATCTGTAGAGGTTTTGAATAAACTTTTGGCAATCTTTTAATTCAGTTTCTTTAAAGGGTTAAGATTAGATCTAAAGATTAGTTTTTAAATCGTTTCTAAACTTACCAGTCGCCTATTTATAGCCTGGGTTTGTAACGCGCAAAATATAGGTTTGGTTTGGGTTTTAGAACCTGTTTGAAATCCACCAAAAAAGGAATCAACACTTTTTCGTTCCGGGGATTACGCGTATAGGTCAAAATGGTCAGGCATCATTAACTATATGGTTTAGCGAGGGGTGGTGGTGGTGTTTTTGGGGGTGGGGGGGGAGCTA
>NW_019396426.1:163217-206349 GCF_000591075.1 Eurytemora carolleeae | reverse complement strand
TGAACCTATCCTCCCCCTCTACATTGGTATAGTATGAAATTCATCTTTAGAAAGAAACAATCGGTATCTCTCATGGTCATTAATTGCATACAATGTAAAATCATGTATCATTCATCAAACAACAAAAACAAAAGCAAAAAAAGAACAAAAAGCTTTAGAAAGAAAGAAGAGAAGAGAGAGAACCCGTGATGTTTATGTTTTTTTTTGTAGGACTTCACATGTCCCCAGGGAAGGTTTATAAATTATCAAAATTTCAAAAATTAGCCTCCAACAAAATTCAAATGTCATTAAATTTAAAAAATCAACAAAATTTTTATATAAAACATTTTGTTTTGTTTTTGTTTTACAATGTACACATAGAGAAAATGTTCACAATTGAAAAAGAAGATGGGCGCAAAGCGCCCTAAAAGGCTAGTATTATATAAAGCTTTCATTTTTCAATAAAACTTATTTACAGAAAAACAATTCTGAATATGAAATAAAGATTTTTAATATTAAAATTTCAATTTCTTAATTTTAAAAAACGGTAAATACAAATTCAGTGAGTCTTAACTTTAAACACCATTTTTACCCATTGAAGGAAGATTTATTGCAATTATTGATTTCTTCTTTGTTGCACAAAAAGTTATTAAGTCGTTTAAGTTATTTTTGACGGAGTTTGAAATAAGACAGAACCACTTTCTTTGTAGTTAATTTTACGTGCCAGTGTAACTAAAAAAAGTCTAAAATATGAGAACACAAAAGTAAATAAAGCGCAAAAAATCTGTTAAGCGTGCATACTTTGCGCACATTTCCTCTAAAGCCATCAAACCATTTCACCGACAAAGATTGCATATGCAAAATGCACAGAAACTAGTGCAAAATATTCGCTGCTTGGTTTGAAATTCAATTCTTGAAAGATGAAGAGACAGTTATAAAAAATATATAAACACTTTTTTTTGGGGGGGGGGGGAGGGGGGGGGCCTTTTAAGATTAAACTATAAAATATGTTATACTTACTTTTCGTTTTCTTTTGAACGTTCTAAGAATCATTGTTTTAAAATTTGTTTAAATTTAAATGTAATTAAAATTAAATCTGAACTTTGCAAAAATCTTTAGACTCTGCAATTAATAACATTGAATTCAATGAACTTTTGTGCAAAATTTGATGCACAAGGAACAGGAAGAATAAAGTGGGACTGACAGAAAATGCTTGAACAGCAAGTATAAACAAAATCAAGAAACAGGTTTTTATAAAACATATTCCATAAGTGGGGGAAATCATTTAAAAAATAAAAATGATGGATAAAAATACATTTTGATTTTAAGTTTAATATTTTCCATGAAATTATTATTATCCTTTTTTAAAGAATTTAATACTTTATCATAATTTGGGGCCTTTTTGTCAGCTATATACTTTAAGAAGATTAGGATATAAATATGATTAAAACAATTTAATAATTTAAACCACCTAATTCTATTTTATAATAATAAATGCTCTGGGTGCGAATTTAAACAGATCAAAATATCACTTTTTATCAAATTATAATGATTAAGAAGATTTTGACAAACAACCAGTAAGTTAAGGGGGGAGGGCAGAACCGCTATTTAGGGGGGATGGGCACATGCCCCCTCTCCCCTAAAGGATCAAATTTAGGGTGAAATGAGTAAACTTTTATGTGAAATATGCTTTGCCCCTCCCTGTCTACCCGGGGTTCCCCCCCCCCAAAAAAAAAAAAAACTTATAGTTACAGGCCATAGGGGTGGGGGGGGGGGGGAAGTGTCATGCCAATCTTCAAGACGACAGCATGCTATACAATGCCCCGTATTTGGAGATATTAAATTAAGTCTCCTAGAGTTTATATTTATTAATAGTTTGAGTTGTAAAGGTGTTTGTCCAAGGCCAACGGCATAAAGATAAGAGTTTGTACAAATATTTAGACAAACTTTGTATGTTCGGAAACAGAGGGAGGGGGAGGTGGGGATTTTTCACTTATTGCTTTCTTTATAGCTAGGCTTATGTTTGCTTAATAGGCTTACATTTGCTTCAAGTCAATAGTTTCTTCTAAAAACTCTCTTGTGAGTAACAATTATGCAAAAAATATTGATTTTTTAAAAAGGTTTACATCAAATACTTTCATGGATCAAAGAAATCGAGTTTTTGCCACAAACTCAAATGTATGATGCAACTTGATGGTGTAAACCTTTAATAAATCAAACTTATTTGATCTAATAGAAAACATAGTTTGAACTATGTAAGGTCTACGACATTGGGTTAATAAGATATTGGGATTAAATCAGAGTTTGTGGCAAAAACTAATTCTTTTATTTTCTGTTATTTTTCACAATATGACATGTTTTTTAAGTTTAATGTTAGATGCTCAAGATAAAGATTAAAACCATGATTAATGCCTTTATTTAGGAAATTTATGGCCATAGCGATGATTTGTGTTTTCGATAAAAAGATTAAATTAAGAATTTATTCAATTATTATCTAATCTCGAGATAGAATCAAACATTAATGATTGACCGTTTTTTGAAGCTATGAAACCTAAACTTACACAGCGCTGATTTAACGGTTCGGTTTCGATCACAATTTGACCTATTAAACGATCACAATTTGACCAATTTGAGTTATAGACCACAATGTGATTGAATGCAAATAGATGAAACCGAATGCATCTCGCCCTGGTTAGTCCGGGGTGAAACGGGGAGCATATAAATTAATCAACATTTAAAGGGACAGTCAACGTTATTTTAAGTGAAATTTTATTTAAAGAGAAACATGCCCAAAACACAACTTACTTATTATGAGAAATCTCAATCGGAGGTAAAATGTCTGACATTAAAACAAGGATCTCTCAATATCTCGCTGTATATCGGGTCACTTGAAATAATGTCTACACTCTAAAGTCCCTAGAAAATGTAGACAATTTTTTGTGACACACTGTACCTCAAGTTGGGTAAAGACGCATACCACAATTTGGTGAGAGCTGTGGTTTATGTCAAACATGGAAAATTTAGTTCATCTCAAACCACAAAATGCAATTGAGTTCAGAGGTAGAAATTTTTGTGTGTGTGGGATAATGCCAAGGTTGTATAATAAGGTTGGTTAATCTCGATGCTCTTCAATTTACAGAAAATGTCGTCCCCTGAGCATAGATAGATAAAAACCTCATATGACGTCATTGATTAAAGAGGCAAGAGTGTCGTCATATGAGGTTTTATCTATCTATGCATTAGAGACAATATATACCCTACATTGGAGCGCATCGAGAGTAACCAACCTTATTATACAACCTTGGATACCGCTAATCTACAATACTTGATCCCAATACCCAATTTTAGAGGAATAAGTTAATTTTCCGACTATGGGATATCCAACAGAAATATTCTAATGTCTGTAACGATAAATGATATAGATAACTGATTGATCCATGGATTAACAACACAAAAGTTGTGACCTCAGATTATTATAAATTCAATAATACAAATATTCATTTAACTGAGTATAATGGGGTCGGGAAATTTATCCACCCCTTTCCCCCATATGCACAAGGAACAGGAAGAATAAAGTGGGACTGACAGAAAATGCTTGAAAAGCAAGTATAAACAAAATCAAGAAACAGGTTTGTATAAAACATATTTCATAAGCGATAAATATTAGGTTATTTTTATAAATTCTTACAACTTGAAGCTATAGTTGGGTTTACCTTGAATATTTATTATGCAATATTTGCAACATTTTTGCAAGTTTTAGTCGTAAAATTTGCAAATCTTAAACTTTATGAACTTTGAAAAACAATGCAAAATAAAAGTACTATTATTTTTTTAACGCTAATTGCAGTTGTGCATCAGTAAAGGGTGTCGCAAAACAACTACCTATAATTTCAGAATCACAAACTTTTTTCATTTTTATATTATTTTCTTCACTCATATTGTAAGTTAAAACTTATTATTATCATAAAGTCAAAGACTAAATCTTTAGTTTGAAGAAAATNCCTCAGACCTCTGAGTACACTGCGAATCAGATAAGAAGCCTCAGTAATACGATGCACTTTGTAGCTTTAATTTATAGACACCCTGTAGCCAAACTATCCATCCCCAAGCTTTAAAAATCAAATCTCAAATTTATTTGAAACTATCTTTTCACAATTTATTCTTCATTTTGATTAAAGTAATGTAAATTTAGCCCGGAGAAGAAAGCCTAGGGATGTTGTAAATTTTGGCGTAGTTACAGTTGCAAAAAATACAATTCGCACACAGATGTCATGTTGATTTATGAATGATTTGACAGTTTCGCACTTTTCTGCACAATGCACACGACGCCTCACAGAGATACTGCAAATAATTCTGCATAGATATGTTTAACATCTACAAAGTATAATGACATATCACTTCGCCCCAAAACCCTTTTAAGGATTTTTATAATTGAAAAAGTTTTCCGGTGTACGTACAAAATATAAATAAAGTATGTGCAAATCAGTTAAAACGAAAATGCGCAATTTTCTTTGGTTAATTTCACAAATTGGATTGATGGATTAGGACAGGTTGCATTAGCCTCAAATTTAGGACCCTGGCTGCATTAGGATTAATTTTCGGATCATTTCGCTCAATTACCTAAATTTGGCCTGAATAGGCCTTAGATAAGATTGTACAGATTGTCCCACAATGTCATGAGAGATACAGGGGGATTAAAATGTGCTTTTTAGAAAAAAGTTAAATTAACAATAAAAAAGCATTTGATAAAAAAGCACAAACTAAGCAACATATTAATATATCCAAGTAACCGTAAGAAACCCTTGATTAAGTTAAGATAAATAAGATTGTCTAAAGCAAAGTAAATAACCTGCTGACACACAAAAGCGATCCTCAATAGATCTCAGATAAGATAAAGGGTGTGTAATAATAAATATTTTTTTTAGAGAAAATAAATATCACAAAAAATAATCTTTTGAGAATAGAACAAAACTGAAAAATAAGATAGAATAGAGTGGAAAAATTGACCAGAAACAGTCTAGAAATGTAAAATTATTTCAAATAAAGATGATTAAAACAAAGTATATCTTCTGCTATCCCTAAGCTATAGGAAAATACAATTATATATATATATGCTCATTTGTCAAGCTCAGCTGTCAGAGCTGTAAAAATAGATTGATTTTTAACTGTAAATATTCATCTTCGCCTTGTGGCTGTATACTTTACTAAGGGGTTATTGAAGAGTGGAGATCCCATTCAGAACAGTTCAAATACAGTGTTTTGGGAGGATATATAAACTATAATTTAGACCATATAACAATAATAAAACAAACTATGCCATTTATATATGTATGCATATCTTTGTGTGTGAATAAATCTTTATAATATAATAATAATTTAAAAAAGTATATTATTGATTTTTTAATATAATATCAAAGTGTTTTTAAATAGTTCATAAAAAAGTTTATTATTATGTCTTCATAAACACCTTTTAAATATTCCTATCATTATGTGTAAAATTCTAGCATTTTTGAGATTCTATTAAAGTTTAACGAGTTTCTATCAAATTGATATTTCAACCGTTCAGCCATTTTTGAACATGCTTTTATTGATGCATTTCTTCTGTGAGTTGACAATTATGAATTTCTTATGAGAAGGCATTGCCACCTAGCTGTTAAATAAAAACGCAATAGTTTTAATTTTATAACTTTAAAGCTTTATTATTGAACCAATAAAAAATTGAAAGCTTTTAACACGCTTTAAGGGTTTATTGAGGGTTAAACAATTACCCCCCCCCCCCTACAATAAACTTAAACTTTTTTCAGAAGATGTAAACCATAACATTCGAGATTACAATAATTTTGATCGAAATTACTGTCAAAATGTTAGTGAATAACAATCTGTGAGATATCCCTAATAGTGTGTTCACTGTTTATAATTCAAAAAATATTTGCAAGAAACTGAGTTCTTCAATCCCTAACTGTTTGGTTTTCACTCTCCCAGCCCTAACTGTTTGGTGTTCACTCTCCCAGCCATTAAAAGGAGACTGACGAGGGATTGAAGGGTACTTAACAGATATTAATTACTACTTAAACTACACGATAATTAACTAATTGACTCATTAACCTGTTCAAACGTTTCAGTATTTCTTCAAACCATCATTAAGAAATGTATTAAAGGGACTGTACACAAAATATCAAGTGAGCCTCCTTTGCAAAAAACTAAATGCCAATTTACAACCGAGGTGACCCTTTAACTGAGCAACAATGAAGAAGATATCGTCGACACGAATTCTGTTAGTTTCCAGCAATCAATTACTCTGCTGCATTTCCTTTTTTCAGAGTATACCAATTACCAATTTTAAGATGGAAATATGAGGATATCTTCCTCATTTGTGCTATGAAAAGGGGTTAAAAGTTTCGGATAAGCCCCTCTTTAAACTGAAGGTTACTTGAAATATCATCAATAGTCCCTTTAAAATATGTTTAAACCTAGCTTTACCAATTCTAGTTGTTGAATAAGTTATGCAATAACAAAATGCAGATTGTTTAAGGAGAGCTGAGTAGAACAATTGTTTATTCTTTTTATGATTTTATCCTGCGAACAATGCAGGGTTAGTTCTAAATATAGATTTAGTTGCGCATTTTAAGTCATGTTTTAGATTCATCGTTAACAATGATCTTGTGTCTCCAGGTACCCTTTAAAACAGCTGGTATTGGTTGTGTGGTGAAAGTGATACCTAGAGAGATTGAAGAATGGCGCCCACCCATATATGAGCCTGGTGCTAAGTATTTGAATAACTAGATTTGATAAAATCAGATTAGTTCAGAGATACCCCTTTCAACAGAGGCGTACAAAGGGGAGGGGTATGGGGCTCAGTTTCCCCGGATCAGTAAAATCTGTGGTTTCCATGGGGGTTTCAGCCCTCCCCTTGAAAGAAAATGATTTAAGCCCCCCCCCCCTGGAAAGAATAAAAGTTAAGCCCCCCCCCCTGCACAAATTCCTGAGTACACCCCTGTGCTAGGAATGGAAATTGTTTTGGGGATGTTTTTTAATTTTTAATTTTCAATGTTCTTTTAAGAGGCTCAATATAAATGCGTAATTTTTATCTTTTAGTTTGCTTTACACATTGTGCAACACTTTTACTGTTTAATTAATAGTTTTATTTTTTATTTTATTTTATTATGATATGGTATTTTTCACAAAGAAATAAATATAAACTGCTAAAATATATATAATTTTGTAATAAAGATAAACATCTCAGATTTATTTGGATTCTTTTACAATTTTAAAAACCTTGATGATGAACCTATCTATAGTTATAACCTTGATGATGAACCTATCTATAGTTATAACCTTGATGATGAACCTATCTGTAGTTATAACCTTGATGATGAACCTATCTGTAGTTATAACCTTGATGATGAACCTATCTATAGTTATAACCTTGATGATGAACCTATCTATAGTTATAACCTTGATGATGAACCTATCTGTAATTATAACCAATAAATAATGTTCAGAAACCCTAACGAAATGAAGCAGATAATGGCTGTATTGGAATAAAGACAGTCAAAATCGTTTTAAAAAAAAGGTGAAAAGTTTTGATCTACAGTGAGGTCCATTTAACTGTGAAATTGAAAGACGACTCATGGACTCAAGGCAAGAAGTATGAAATAAAAGGGAGATACAACTGACGCGGCCCGCCCTACCATATGATTATACGTGCTTTGCAGACGGGTACTCCACTGTTATATGAAATATTCAGAATAGGTTATTGTATACGCGGTAATTGTACATTAGACAAATATTTCTTATTCAAATAAAGTACTGTCTGCAAAGCATGTATAATTATATGGTAGGGCGGGCCGCGTCAGATGTATCTTCCCTTCTATTTTATACTCCTTGATGACTCAAGGTATGACTTCTAATAGTCCAATAAACATTATAATCCAATTGTGCAGTTCAAAGAGGCACAACCAGATTACACTTTAAAAGTTTCAAAGATTTCATGAAATTGGAATATTGTATGCGAAAAATAAACAGTTTACAATTGGGTCTAAAATAAAAGCTTACTGACTTATGGAAAGAACTTATCTCCATAATTTAATTTACAAATTTGGGGCAAATCGGAGTTCGGAAGATTCTTGAAATTTTTCAATGACACATAATTTGGCCGTCAACATATATGTGTGTCCTTTTTTGTTAATTTTCGTAAATCCTTAAAAATAATAAATCGTAAGAAATAATATAAAAATAATATCGTTAAAAACAATAAATAGATCGTTAATTATAATACACAAATTGTAAGAAATAATCAACAAAATCATTAGAAATAAAAATAGGTCGTTAGTTATCATAAACAAATTGTCAAAAATAATCAACAAATCGTTGGAAATAATAAAAATAGTTAAACACATTTTTATTTGAAAGACTGGACCTTATAATATGCTCTAAATGTCAGACCTAGTAATAATTAAACGGTCTAACCCCCCCCTTTCCCGGTATATTATCCCCCCCCTATACTGCCTGGGCCTTATTAGGGTTTAATACTTGACCTTTACCCGACAAAGTTACAATGAATTGGAGTCTAGGCCTTCAAATTTAGAAGTATATATTTCTAGAACATATTGGTGTCATGTTTAAAAAAAATGGCTTTAGCTGCCAATCGCCATATTGGACGCACACAAGGATTTTAATTACATTTTTGAGGATTTTTTTGGGAAATGAAAAAAAAATTTACTTAAAATGATTTAAAACTTAAAACATTTCAAAAATATATATAAAATTGAACGATAGATTAACTTATTGATACTCGGATAGATAGATGGATAAATAATAATTTTGGAAATTCAGATATTTCTACTTCTACATTAATAATATATACTATATAATATACTGTTTTATCTATGATTATGATGATTATAGGGTGTGTTCTGTGCAGCCTTGGGAGGGATGGGTGTCACTGCATTTTTTTAAATCAATGCCTTCAAGGTGTTCCCTCAGAGATTAAACTTTAAATTGAAACAAAGTGATTAAAGAATTAAAGAATAATAAAAAAAACTAGGTTTTTTTAAAAGAAATAATAACTTCAAATCTTCTGAGGGTTTTCACATTTTAATTAAAAACTTCATAAAAAGTAAAAAAAATTCATTATCTAAAAAAATACAATACAAACTATTGTTTCTGCTTCAACAATTAAAATTTAAACAAGTCTCTAAATCAAAATTATAAATATAATTTCAGGAACCGTTTTAACACCAAATATAACTTTTTCCCCCTTTTACTTTTTCTGCAAATATAATCCAAGCAACTTTAAATGTCTTTGAAGTAAAACATTGTAAAATAGTAAAAAGCAAAAAAAATAGTAAAAAAAAAGTAAAAATAGACAAAGTTTTCAAAATAACAAGATTCATTAAAAGTTTCAAATCGGATGACTTAAAAAACTTAAATATTTAGAATTTTGTTAAAAAAGAGTCTGGTCATGTTGGGCTGGGTTGGGTTGGGTCCTGCCATTACTCTTCAAATATCGAGACTCAAACAATTATTCTTACTCCAGGTGTACCTCAGACCACGTGTGTATAGGGTGTTAAAATAAAGTGAACCAAATGGGGACAGGGTCTCTCAACAAATTGGAAATAACAACTTCCTTTTAAAGTTTTCTTAATGCAGAGGTAACATATCCTTAAGCGAGTTTTGCTTTTAGTCATGTATAGGTGGGGGTGGGAGGTGGAGCGGCCGGCCGACTATGTTTTATATATATTTTACCTTGAAACACACTGTATTCAATAAAAGAGAGATCAGTCTATATATAGATTCAATACTAAATCTTTAAACCTATAGTTTGTTTGTATCTCCACTTTTTTTACGTTAGAAGCTTTAAAACAATCTTAAAATCCCCTCCATCTTTTTTTTCAAATGCAAAAATGCAAAACATAAAATCCATTCCAAATATATTTAAATTCTATTATTGGTAATAAACAATATTTGCTTGAAATATTGATTTGATTTAATTAATTGCATAAAGTTTTAATTTGAAAATTTCGATTAAAGGTCAAATAAAACTTCATAGTTTGTAAATTCAACTTAGGTTCTTGTTAAAATTTTTTTTTTCATTTTTAAAATTATTTTTGTGAAACCAACTGAGGAGGACAGAAAACAAGTCCCCAATTTTGCGAATTGCCCCAAAAATGGATTCACGATTGAATTATCCTTATTGCCATTGCTGACTATATTGAATATATCAAGTAAAAATACTAAAATATATCTTTATCCATGCCTGTTTTCTGAATAAAACAACTTTAAGAGGGCAGGCTTGAAAATTGTAATAAATATCAGAATCAATTAAATTGCAGGCAAAAAAACTGAGATAAAGAATGTTGTTATTGTCATACTTTTAAAATGCTCAGGGTCAAAAAAGAGCACGGGGGGTATGACTTGCTAGGCTTAAAACGGCCTAGTATTTTTTGCGGTTTCAAGGCAATTTTTAAAATAGATAATCTCATTTTCAAGCTATGTGTTTCTCACACCTTTTTTCAGTAATGAATCTAAACTCTTTAAAATTGCTTTCTTTGTCGCCATTTTTACTTTGTATATCTTAAAAGTGAAAAATATCCTGATTTTGTTGCCAAAACTCTGATTTTTGCAATCCGATATTCTAGACAATTCATATTTCAAAATATGAATTTTACTTAATACCAATAGTTTGAAGATTAAAGGTTAAAAGTTGCACTATCAGGTTGCAAAGGTGTAGCTAATAGAAAATTTGAGTTAGTGGCAAGAACTCAATTCCATGGTGGCATCTTTATAAAATTTCAAAACCTTTCTCTATTCGACGTTTATTGGATACAAACAAACAGACATTCCAAATATATATTTAAATAGAAATATTCTGATTGATTATTTGTAAACGAAAGTAAATCCAACCTGTTTATTCTGATTTTCATGAGTCTGACTTCTCCAGGGTGTGAGCGCTGTGCCGGTCAACATTGGTTCCCGGCGTATAGGTAGAACACGTGTTCCTTGACCCGGATCCAAACCAAACAAGGACGGACTCTTCTCAAACATTAGAACACGCTCAGCCACGGATCCTCCAGGGAGCATCCGTCTCATGGGAGCTCCAGGTTGCAAAGTGGAGGGTGTGGAGCTGCGTTCAAAAATATGTTGCTTCTGCTGCGGTGTAAGCTCTGGATGAGGAGCAGCTGGAGTTTCCATTCTCCTTTTGTTTTTCCGACGAAGCTGCTCCAATAGGAAGGAGGATGCATCATCCCCCCAAGGGGAGAATTTATCACTGTCAAACATACTCCGGGCAATTAAACTGTTAGGACGTAATCCACCTTCTCGAGCTGGAAGAGACAGAGCCATCCTTTGCTTGGCCTCCTCAAACCGTCGTCTCATAGCCATGATATTCTCATCCTGGTCCCGAACCGTCCCAAACTGATCAAATAGGTTGGGCATTGGTTCGTGTTCAATCACTGGTTTCTCCAGGGGAAACTGAAAAGGGTTTTTGTGAACACTTTGAAGGACGGAGGGAGATTTTAGGCCCTGACTAGAACTAGGGCTTGAGATCACCTTAACTGGGATTGGGATTGAATCTGGTTGGTCTAGAGAAGGTTTCAAGTTCGGAGATTGGACATGAGAACTTTTCTGAGCTTGTAATGGACTTAGAGGAGATTTAAAACCCGGAGACTGAACTCCGGGAGATCTTATTCCTGGAGATTGGATCATGGGACTTTTATGTGATGGAGATTGTGTCATGGGAGATTGAATTGACGGAGACATTCGTCCATTGTCTTTAGAAAATATGGATTGCATGGGGGCATGGATAAAATCATTTATGTTTGAACCCGTCACACTCATTGGGTTCAATATATCACTAGGAAACATGCTTGAAGAGGAAGGTTTAGGAGACAAAGGATCCGGAGAACCTACAGACCGGATAGAATTAGTCAACATTGGGCTCCGTAGTGGTGAAGCTCCTCTATAGGTTAGGGTTGGGGTGGGAGAAGGACTCCGGACAGGAGATGCAGATCCGTTCGGAGAACCCAACCTGCGCATAATAGTTGAAGATATTGTATTTCTAGCTGCTTGTTTAGCTCTATCAGTACTCACAAAACTAGTGACTAATTCTTCTAGGTTTCCGGTTAGATTAGGCGAGGCTAGGAGTTCTAGAGGACCAACATCAGTGTTGGAGGACGGAGATATATGCGTTATAGAGGATCCTTTCGAGGGAGACTCACGTGTTGAGGAGGTTGGAGAGGATAATGTGGAGTTCCGGGGCGAGGAGGAGTTCGAATTCCTATTAAAGGGCGGATTTCTCTCCGGGTATGAGCCGTGTCTATCTAAACTATTGGTGGAGAAGCTTGGTTGCGGCCGAACCGAACTATATTGTCGATCCAAACTGCCGTAGGATTCACTGGGGAATTTATTACTCACTCCTGTATCCCCACCGTTCCTGTATCCGGCGGGAATAGAGTTGAAGGGGGCCTGGTTCCTGTTGGGAACTCCTCCGTTCTCTAATCTTGGAGAACTAGTTCCTCCCCGTTCTCTTAGATCCCTGGAGAGAGGATTACTAGTTTCGTCTAGAGAGGGTGAGACGGACTGGGCTGAAGAGAGTTTATACTGAACAGGATTCTGACTCACTCCGTTGTTTTTCCATGAATTATAGAGAACCTCGGCATGCTGGGAGATCTGCTGAGATATAGCTTCAATATCGTCCAGCTCCTTCACCATGTCGTTGTTTATTAACTGTGTGTAGATATCCCGGGACCCGTTGGTTCCGTTAGGTTTCCTCCCTCCTCTCTCCATATCTCTGGGTGCACCCCTGACACCTGTTCTAACCTGAACCCGGCTTGGTTTAATGAGATGCTCAAGATTACGTCATATTTGCCCAAACATATGGCAATATATTAATCTCTCACACAGTCATTCTATCTCCTCCCACCCCCACACGCTAAACCAAATTTTGTTATCCTAGAAACAGGAATATAATCACGTCAAGAAAAAGTCCGGGTTCAAATTTCATCCCGAAACCCTGATTCTCTCTCTGTATCTTTGCCTCCTGTCTTGATGAATTTAATATTAATATGCACAAGCTCACTATATAACAATCACTTCTAAGACTGCACCAATGCAGCTTTTACATTGTAAATTTATCTCTGTAAAATCTCCGGGACGGGTTGGCAGTTCTCCAACATGGGTTTATATCAGGGAAAGTATACACTAGGGTCTAGGAGAACTGTACTCGGAGTCAGTTCATCTGAAAATAAAACTCTTGATGCGTGAGCTAAGTGCGAGCTGTAGAACTGAGTTGAGAGAGGCCGGTCCGAGCCATCAAGGTCGGACCTGGGGCTGCCTGGTGTATGCCTAGATATACGCCCGTCACTGCCTGACTATCTATCTATCTATGTAATTGAATTTTGTGGCTAAGCATGGAGAATGATAATTATTGACGAAGGGAAAATAAATTACTTAAATATCTGTAGATTATAGATATATTTTTATATATTGTATCTTTTCAATATGCATTGCAGCATACATTATATTTAATGAAACAAACTGAAAGGGGCTTTAAGAACTTTCATATAATTACTTAATTATTTCAACCCGGTTAGAAAAATAATGTGGTAAAAATTTCTCCTTTTTGCAAACCCCTCCTTCTTCCCAACCTATCCTTCTTCCACACCTATCCTTTTCCCCAACCCTTCCTACTTTCCAACCAATCCTTCTTCCCAACCTATCAAGCGCGTACTAAGGATTTTAGCCAGGGGGAAGTTGTTTTGCCCCCCCCCCTGGCCTTAAAAATGCTGTTATTCTATATTAAGTCTATTACATGTCCTCTACGTAGTCCCAACTCAAGGACTATAATATATTAAAATGTATTACTCTGTACAGTTCTGTATTACTCTTTGAAGTCCTGAGTAATCTCCTGAGACTACTCCCCTTGTATGTGCAGATTCAAGGACTATATATTTTAATGTATCCCTCTATATATAGTTCTGTATTACTCTCTGAAGTCCTGAGTAGTCTCCTAAAGACTTCCCAACAGAAACTTTCTTCCCAAACCATCCTTCTACCCAACCTATCCTTCTTCCCAACCTATTTTTCTTCACATCCCTTCCTACTTTCCTACCCCTCCTATTTCCCAACCCATCCATCCTCCCAAACTATCCTTCTTCCAACCCATCCTTCTTCCCACCCAATCCTACTTCCCAACCCATCCTTCTTCCCAACCAATCCTTCTTGCCAACGCCTTCTACTTCACAACTCATCCTTTTTCCCAACCCATCCTTCTTCCCAACCTATCCTTCTTCCCAAGCCATCCTTCTTCCCAACCTATCCTTTCTCCCAAGCCATCCTTCTTCCCAACCTATACTTCTTCCCAACCCTTCCTTCTTCCCAACCTATCCTTCTTCCCAAGCCATCCTTTTTCCCAACCTATCCTTTCTCCCAAGCCATCCTTCTTCCCAACCTATCCTTTCTCCCAAGCCAGCCTTCTTCCCAAGCTATCCTTCTTCCCAACCTATATTTCTTCCCAACCCATCCTACTTCCTAACTCCTCCTACTTCCTAACCCAACATCCATCATCCCCCCGGCCCCTAAAGCTAGCTCGGGAAAAGACGACTAGAAATTTAATTTTAAAATATACGAAAATTATCAAAAAGAAATATCAAATTGAATTTCTAATTCTATTCACGAAACAATTTATATTAGAATTATTTATCTACAATTTCTTTTATTCTAACAATAATTTGTATTTAACATCTTTTGAAAAACATTGTGAATGTCGTCTTCTACAAGATATTATTATGTCTTATTTGAACATTTAATATCTTATGTAAATATATTTTGAATATTATCTCTCTTATTAAAACAAAATACAGAGATGAGACTTTTAAGACGACTCAAAACTTTCTAATTGTTGACTTTGGACTTAGCCGTAATAATGGAAAGATCAGGTGTAGTAATTGTAGCTGGAAACCATAAATATTCTGATAATGACTTAATTGAATTGGAAAGTATAGTTTTTACCTGAAATTATACTCTACAGGAAAAGTCGTCTTCTGTTTAAAATCCTCCAAATGAAAGTTAATAAATTACATGCTATATGATACTAGATGGACTGAACTCAATTTACATTGTACAAATATAATCATAATGCACTAGATTGGGAACCCAGCTTTGCCCTGGTTATTCATAGTTACTCCCGCAGTTTTTACCGCTCATTTTTCTATTAAAGTTGATAAGTAACTGAGGGGGGCGAAAAGGCGCACGCCCCTCCTATGTTCCTACAGGGGGGGCGCGCCCCCCTGTAGGAAGGGCGCCCCCCCCCTGTAGGAAATCGAAAACTATTACAACTCACACTGCTGTTAATGGACCATAAGGTTTTAAGTCAAAACACCTAATCTTTTTCTTCAGAAGATGTTAATATCCAGTCTATTACTGAGTTATAATCTCAATTTTCGAAAAATGATACCTAGAGAATTTTCAGCAAATCCATTTTAACCCTATCCCTGCTGGGGTACTTGAAACCCAGGATACGCTGGGGGGGGGGTCAATTTAGGGGGGGGTCAAATTTACCCCCCCCCCCAGCGGGAATAGGGTTAAAGATATCTCAGAAATCAAGTGCATTTACAGGTCTAAAATTAACGTAAATTTCGTTTAAAGACTTTAAAATGCTTCTTTTGGAGTTTTCTTACAATATTTTTTAAATGTTAATTTCAGGTCCCAAATTTTGTAACTTTTCATGAAAAGTCAACTGGCATTGTATTTTTAACTATTTTGACTTGAAACCTGATGGTCCATTTTCAGCAGTGTAAGCTATTAACTTGAGTCTAAAAGTCAACTTCCTATTCCAGAGTTTTCTGGTTATCACTGTATTTCATTCATTCAATTATTTAACAATATCTGCCCTGTTTCATTTTGGAAATCTTGAACAAGTTTTTTTTTTAGTTTTATGTTTTATATTATGTAAATAAAAAATAATTTGTTTCCAGATATTATTGTTCATTTAAAAAACTGTGTTATGACATTTCAATGATATGAAATTAAGCAATGAAAAAGATTTTAACTAAGCAATGAAAAAGATTGTAACACTTCACAAATTTAAAGTAAAAAAGTTAGCTTTTCAGACAGAAAAATCAAAAAATTTTCTAAGCAGGGGGGCTCTCCTGAACCCCCGCCTCATTAACTTCCTATCACTCGGTGAGCCCACCCCACCCCTTACAAAAGCACCCAGTTACGGGCCTGAAGTCGATACAATCTGAAAACCAAGCTAAACACATTCGCAAAGTTCTCCCGAGTTTCCCAATTAAAATTTGAGGCAAAAATATTTTGAATCCAGAAAATTTGTTGTAAAACTTACTCAAATGTTTTTAACAATCTTGTTTGAAGAAATGGGCCCTTGAGTAATAAGATAAAAACAATTTTTTGTTAAAGTTACTAAGCTCTCACGCATTTTTTCTAGCATTTAACAAGTTTTTTTTTTATAAATCGTAGAACTAATAATAATTTCGTTGATTTTTGGGCCACTCGCTTCAGCCGTTTTGCAACATTTATTGGAAAACCAGGAAAAAACTAGAAAATATACATACATAAAAGGGGGGGGGGGGAGTTAAAACTATATCCCTGAAAAGATTTAAAGGAACTAAAGTGGATTTCGGTTTGTTTAAATATTAAATGGAAACCCTTGTTGTAAACTTTTATTCTCTCGCTGTTTATTTGGCCCTCTAGAGGCCGGCCACGGAGATTATTTTATCCTCCCAGGGGAATTCTCATGACAACAACCTCGAGCTCTGATTTGAACCTCAACCCGAGGTTTGGCCATCAGCCTCCTGTTTAGTTAAGAGAAGAAAACCCGAGACTTATCAGAATACATCGCCGCTACCCTTCCGCTAAACCTCCCTGGTTGGTTAAATTGGTACTAGGATACTTTGGGATATCAGTCTTATCCTAACCATTGTTATATTGGTATACTTGGATACTTATGCTTATTAGTCTTATCCTAATCCTGAGTATAATGGTATACCCGGATACTTAGAGATATCAGGTTTATCCTAATCCTGAGTATAATGGTATACACATTTGAAAAAAAAATAATTGAGTTCTTACCACAAACTCTTCGTTCCTATATCTTTACACCCCTATGTCGTAGAAAATAGATATTTCAAAGTATTAGTTCTGTCAGATCTAAATTTGAAATATCAAGGGTTTACAATATCAGGTTGCAAAGATGTAGCGGTAAGAAAATTTGAGCAAAGACTTTCACATTAAAAATAAATCAATTAAAAACTAGTCGTGATTTTGCATCAGAAAAAGTTGACTTTTCTGAATAAATGATCGTTTTCAGACATTGTTTAAATATTTACAATTAATTAAATTTAAAAAAAAAAACAATTGCATGTTAAATTTATGCGAAACCAAATTGAAGATTTAGTAAATATTTTTTAATGCAAATAATTTTGAAATTAAAGTAATTACTTTTGATGTAAAAAGTGAGAAAAGAAAAAATCGCATTGAAGACTCAGATCAGGTTTAACTTTTCATAGCGTTATTCCGTGTTTATACTTTAGTTCAGTTTTGTTATAAACAAATTGAGTTTTTGTTTCAAATTCAAACTTTATAATAATCTTTGCAACTTAAAGTCGGAGACCTTATGATGTTTCAAACTGTAAGTTCTGTTAGATAAATAGTTCAAGTTTGAAATATCAAAGGTCGAAACCATTAGGTTGCAAAGATGTAAGGGTTAGAAAATTGAGTTTGTGGCAAAGAATCAATTACTTTGTTTCTTTTTAGTGTTTGGAACAAGATTATTCCAATTTTTGTTTATTGGCTAAACATTTCTAACTCTGGTTATTTTTTAAATAAAACCTGATCCTGTTAGACAATTAATATTCAAGAAATGAGTTCTTCCATAGTCACCATCAGGTTGCAAAGATATAGGGATTAGAAAGAATTAGAGCTTGTGAAGATTTTGCAGTTAATTTGCATAGTACAATTATAAAGATCTCTTCATCCTAAATTAAACATGCAGCAAGATTTTAATATTTTAATTTGAAATATTCTGACATTCGGTATTTTTATTTTAAGAAATTGCACATTTCACATTTCTCGATGGTTATGGTAAACAATTTTGTCCTTCTTTTTGTAAATGTTGAGACATGATTTACTTAATTTGATTTCATGTTAAACCATCATTTACACCAACCAATCGTTGGATGTTAACATTTTTTATCCTTTTAAAAAGCCTATGCCAAAAGAAGGCCTATTGCACCAACTTTGTGAAAATGTCATTTCCTGAACAACAATTTTTTTCACAACGTTCTAAAGTGCAAAAAAGGATTTGACAAAACAAAACAATTTTGAGTTTCTTAAACTTCTCAATCTGTCTAGTTCAGTGTGTGGAAACTTCTTGATCTGTCTAGTTCAGTGTGTGGAAACTTCTTGATCTGTCTAGTTCAATGTGTGGAAACATCTAGATCTGTCTAGTTCAGTGTGTGGAAAATTCTTGATCTGTCTAGTTCAGTGTGTGGAAACTTCTTGATCTGTCTTTCTTGATCTGTCTAGTTCAGTGTGTGGAAACTTCTTGATCTGTCTAGTTCAGAATGTGGAAACTTCTTGATCTGTCTAGTTCAGTGTGTGGAAATTTCTTGATCTGTCTAGTTCAGAGTGTGGAAACTTCTTGATCTGTCTAGTTCAGTGTGTGGAAAATTCTTGATCTGTCTAGTTCAGAGTGTGGAAAATGTTCGAATTGTTCAATTTTAACGCAACAGGTGAAGAATGTAGATTCTCTATATTTAAGTTTAATGTGACATTTAAACTAAATTATTTCAATTTCATGGCTGAATATTTAAATTTTTAAATTAAAAAATAGCATGAAATATTTAATGATTCAAATCGACAAAAAGTATAAAGAAATTATTATTTCTGTATTTTTTATTTCTTCATTTTCCTAAGTTAACATTTAAAGATTTTACACATTTAATTATTTCCTTTCTGAAAATTTACCATAAATCTTTAATTAAATATTGAATCAAATAAAAGGATTTAAAAACTTAGCTAAATGATTATAATATGCTGTTATAGATGAACATTTCATTTCAACAATTTACTTAAAATATGTTTTACTTAATATGAAGTACTAGACATCTAGGGCGCTTCTCACCTCCCATTCAAGTAATAATCATAAAGTGTTAATATTTTAGGAGTTCGAACAAATTAGATATTTCTTTAAATTGTATGATAGTTTACGATAGTTAGAACCAAGGTGATGGAACTATCTTCGGTTTGGTTCGATGGGTTGAACACAACGATAGTTTGTTAAACTTTGAATAACAACAGAACAGAAAAAGTGTCACGTAATCAACATTATTCTTGGTTGAGAATAAAATATAGAATATAAAAAAACTGTCTTTATACTTCCAAGGGAAACCCCAGTGTGCCCGATTCAAAATCTTATACCGTCGTATTATATCTTTAAAATCAATTTTCTTCCTTATCTCTGCTGAATAAATCAGCAAGTTACTTATATAGAAAATATAAATTTTCAGCTAGAATAACAAGGATTTCCATAATCTTTGATCAGCCAAAGGTTAAAAGGTAATCGAACATTCCACCCTGTAAATGGCGGTCACTTGAAATTATGTCTACAGTCTCTTTCAGTTTGATTTCCTTAAACACTGTCCTCGTGGTAGAACGAGGTCAAGGGCTGGTTTATTAGAGATGCGGTGAAATTGGACCAGATTTGTTACAGTAAATGTAGAGAAGATAGAGATGGGAGTATCTAGTCTTTTTAATCTTATTTTAGAGATGGGAGTATCCAGTCTTTTTAATCTTATTTTAGAGATGGCAGTATCAAGTCTTTTTAATCTTATTTTAGAGATGGGAGTATCCAGTCTCTTTAATTCTTTAGAGATGGAAGTATCCAGTCTTTTTAATTCTTTAGAGATGGGAGTATCCAGTCTTTTTAATCCTTTAGATAGAGGAGATTCCGTTCTTTTTAATCCTGTATAGATGGCGGTGTCCAACCTTTGTAATCCTATTTTAGAGATGGAAGTGTCCAGCCTTTTTAATCCACCTTACCTCAAACATGGCAACTTATCATTGCTTGATTTGTAATAAAATATAAATCAACTTGCAAATCAAGTTTGTTTGAAAAAATAAACAATTTAACATTTTTTGATGCAAAGACCAAATCATTAATATTTTATACTTCAAAACTACGATTCAAAGCAATCATGGCAAGTGAGGCATGTTAATTATTTCGTTTCTGAAACCTTTTAAAAATCCAACAATCTGCCAAATCTTGCTTTTTAACAAAAATCAATTAAAAGAAAATTTTTTTACAAGAAAGGGCCTTATATATGAATGACTTGTATATATAGCGTTTGTAAATATTCTTACATTGTATTACTTATAAATGTTTATTATATACATATATATATATATTTATACATTGTATTCCCATGGGATAAACTTCAATTGTCTCCCAACTAACTCCAACCTAGAGGAGATATGAAAAAAATCTCCCCTAGTAAGGAACTGCGTCTTTGCCACTACTCTGATTTTAAAATTCCAATATATTTACAACCGAATATCGGGGTCCTTTGATATTTCAAACTATGAATTCTCTAAGATCAAATAGTTTAAGTTTTAAATATCAAAGGTTTACAATATCAGGTTGCAAAGATATAGGGATTTGAAAATTTGAGTTTGTGGCAAAAAAAAACAAAGATGTTGCAGGGATTTGTTAGAATCTTAAACAGTCTCTTGATGAATTCATGGTTTAATGTCCTGTATCTACATATCTGTTATATAAATAGTCTCAATATAAGCCCTCATGAATCAATAAACAAGAACATATATATGTATATATTTATATACAATTTATTTATGCAGATTTGATTAGAATATAATCAAGACAGCATTACATCATAGTAAATACCATACCCTTCCGCAACAATAACTATATCTATACATGTCTTGAATGTATCACACAAAACTAACTAGATCTATATATGTCTTGAATGTATCACGCAAAACTAACTAGATCTATCTATATATGTCTTGAATGTATCACACAAAACTAACTAGATCTATATATGTCTTGAATGTATCACGCAGAACTAACTAGATCTATATATGTCTTGAATGTATCACACAAAACTAACTAGATCTATATATGTCTTGAATGTATCACGCAGAACTAACTAGATCTGTATATGTCTTGAATGTATCACGCAAAACTAACTAGATCTATATATGTCTTGAATGTATCACGCAAAACTAACTTGATCTTGAATGTAACACACAAAACTAACTTGATCTATATATGTCTTGAATGCATCACGCAAAACTGTCTAGATCTATATATGTCTTGATTGTATCACGCAGAACTAACTGGATCTAAATATGTCTTGTATGTATCGGAAAACAAGTATATTGTATACATGCTTAATTAGTTTACTATACTAGGCTTCCCGGGCGCTTCAAGAAACCCATTTTTTACGAAATAAATGTTAACTGTACTATACATGTTAACCCGAAACACGGGCAGGCGTAGTACATTTGAATTTACGAGCCGGATCAACTGTTCCGGTCCCAGTTTGTACTGTACCTAGCTCTATGGACAGGACTAGCCAGTGCAACCATTGGTTGACGCAGCCAGACTTTATGCTTCATATAGGTTCCATTTACTTTTACTAAAGGGCAGAGGTGCATTGAAAGTCGGTCTGTGACTTCAAATTTTCAGAAAAAATACCAGTTTCAATGCAATCATTATGAAATTTTTTTCTTTTTTAACAATTAAAAAAAGTAATGTTTAAAAATGTGTTATTCAATATAAAAATCAAATAAAAGCATTGTTTTTTCCGCAGTAATAATTTAAACAGAAATAAAATTAAAGTAAATAGATAGATAATTTTATAATCAAATTATAATTCAATCAAAGAACAGATAATTTGAAATATATATCTATAAAATTTTTAAAACTAAAAATTTAAAAAGTTATTTTCTTTAAATCAATGTATTTTTTTTGATTAGATTTAATTAAACAAGAATCGTCTCCTTCATAATTTCTTGACTTGATATTCTGACCCCCCTCCCCTTTCGAATTCCTAAGTGGGTCTTGTTCCCTCTTCACCCTCCCCCTGGGTGTTAAGCCCTTGCCCCCCCCCCTTGTGTAAATTGTTTCTATGATAAACGCTACACTGCAGTCCTATAGGATTCAATTGAGTTTAGGATCAATTTCAGAATTCTTATAGAACAATACTCAGCATGAGACAAAAACAAAAATCTTGATACATTCTAATATTGGTCTCTCAAGGTCACAGTACAAAAAACTTCTTAACAAAATTCATAGAAATCAGTATTTTCAAATAATATGGTTTTTGGAAAGCTAGTCCTTAGTTTTATATTCTAATTTCTTTTCCTGTATTCTTACTTTTAATCGCAGTTTCATTTCATTTATCCTAGTTTCATTCCTGTGTCCTTACTTTCATATCCTATCCTAACTTGTATATCCTATAGGTTTCTTTTCCTGTATCCTTACTTTTATATTCTAGTTTCTTTTCCTATCCCTACTTTTATATTCTAGTTTCGTTTCCTATTTCCTTACATTTATATTCTAGTTTCTTCCCTATATCCTTACTTTTATATTCTAGGTTCTTTTCCTATATCCATACTTTTATGTTCTAGTTTCTTTCCTGTATCCTTACTTATATATCCAAGTTTCTTTCCTGTTATCTTACTTTTATATCCTAGTTTCTTTTCCTGTATCCTTACTTTTATATTTCAGTTTCTTTCCTATATCCTTGCTTTTATATCCTAGTTTCTTTTCCTGTATCCTTACTTTTATATCCTAATTTCTTTCTTATATCCTTACTTTTATATCCTAGTTTCTTTTCCTATATCCTTACTTTTATATTCTAGTTTCTTTCCTGTATCCTTACTTTTATATCCTAGTTTCTTACCTATATCCTTGCTTCTATATCCTAGTTTCTTTTCCTGTATCCTTACTTTTATATCCAAGTTTCTTTCCTGTATTCTTACTTTTATATAGTAGTTTCTTTTCCTGTATCCTTACTTTTATATTCAAGTTTCTTTCCTATATTCTTACTTTTATATTCTAGTTTCTTTCCTGTACCCTTACTTTTATATCCTAGTTTCTTTCCTATATCCTTGCTTTTATATCCTAGTTTCTTTCCTGTATCCTTACTTTTATATTCATAGTTTCTTTTACTATATCCTTACTTTTATATTCTAGTTTCTTTCCTATATCCTTACGTTTATATTCTAGTTTCTTTCCTGTATCCTTACTTCTTAACATAGTTTCTCCAAGTTTTTACTATTTGAAATCCTTGATTCTTTTTTGTATCCTAACTTTATGTTTCAACCGGTCCCATCTATAGTTTCTCTTTTTACGTTCTTTCGTTTCTTTTTGTTTTCCCGCATTATACTTCAAATCTGGTTGGTTCATTTACTTCATGAAGGGTTCGATTAGTAGATACATTACGCTTTTCTCAATACTTCATTTAACCCATCTATCTATCTATCAGTCTATATTTCTATCTATCTTTCTATCTATCTATCTATCTATCTATCTATCTATCTATCTATCTATCTATCTATCTATCTATCTATCTATCTATCTATCTATCTATCTATCTATCTATCTATCTATCTATCTATCTATCTATCTATCTATCTATCTATCTATCTATCTATCTATCTATCTATCTATCTATCTATCTATCTATATATCTATCTATCTATCCATAAATCTAATTATAAAATCTATCCCAAGCTTGAGATCTGCTTGTATGTTCCATTATAAGGTTAGTTAGCACCTCCAGCTAAGCATTCGTTACATGCAATATTCAGAGTTACTTTTTAGAATAAATAATTCAGTTAGATTTTTTAGTTTTCTATCTTGAAACCACGCTCCATTAAAGAGAAGAAGTAGATCAAAAGAATAGAGTGAATCAAAAATCAAATCTTCTAACCCCTTTATCTTTGAAACCTGACGGTGAAAACCTTTGATATTTCAACTTAATGTTTGATCTAACAAAATTTCTAGGTTTAAGATATTTAATGTCTGCGCCCTTGGGTTACAAAAATGAATTTAAAGATTAGTTACCTTAATACAATATTACTGGTAAGGCTTTAGTTTTGATTTTACGCTCGAGAGTATTCGAGAACTTTCTTACATTCTAGAAGTTCAACACATTTATTTCTTCTATCGAATAGCTCTTTAATAAAAGGAGGTATGTTTCTCCTTAAAGGACTGTCGACACAATTTCCGGTGAAACTTTATTTCAAGAGTTACATGCACAATTCACAACGGTGTTCTATTGAAATGTCTTTGATTATAAAATATGTAGATATCCTTGATCTTCAATCCATTTAAAGCTTTCTCTTAAACTGGCTTGCAGATTTATACAAAACAGAAGGAAGAAAAGGAATCAATTACTTCCCAAAAAATCGAATTTTCCCTAAATCGTTGCAACCTCATGTAGATATTTAATACTCTACTGCAAGATGAGTATAGTTAAAGTTTGACATTTCAAAAGTTAACACCTTCAGCTTAAAAAGATAAAGGAATGTGAAATTTTGATTTTGTGGCAAAAAAAATCCGCTTCTTTCCCCGTTTTTTCACTCTTTTCAATTATTTTGAATGTAATTTCTTTGTACTTTACCCCCCCCCCTCTCCTTCCACAAACACACATTCAATACAATACTGAAACCGGAGAGATGTAAACAATATGGGGACGTAAACAAGTTTTAATTGTTGATAAAAGTTGTATCTTTTTAGATCTAGCTGGAGCTAGGAGAAGTAAGGAGCTGGGGCTGGGAGAAGTAAAGAGCTGGGGCTGGGAGAAGTAAGGAGGTGGAGCTAGAAGAAGTAAGGAGCTGTAGCTAGGAGAAGTGAGGAGCTGGAGCTAGGAGAAGTATGGAGCTGGAGCTAGGAGAAATAAGGAGCTGGAGTATTGAGAAGTACTGAGCTGGAGCTAGGAGAAGTACTAAACTGGAGCTAGGAGAAGTAAGGAGCTGGAGCTAGGAGAACTAAGGAGCTGTAGCTAGGAGAAGTAAGGAGCTGTAGCTAGGAGAAGTAAGGAGCTGGAACTAGGAGAAGTGAGAAGCTAGAGCTAGGAGAATTAAGGAGCTGGAGCTAGGAGAAGTATGGAGCTGGAGCTGGGAGAAATAAGGAGCTGGAGCAATGAGAAGTACTGAGCTGGAGCGAGAAGTTAGGAGCTGGAGCTAGGAGAAGTGAGGAGCTGGAGCATGGAGAAGTAATGAGCTGGAGCTAGAAAAAGTAAGGAGCTGGAGCTAGGAGAAGTAAGGAGTTGGAGGTAGGACAAGTAAAAAGTTGGAGCAAGGAGAAGTAAGAAGCTAGAGCTGGGAGAAGTAAGGAGTTGGAGCTAGGAGAAGTAAGGAGCTGGAGCAAAAAGTACTGAGCTAGAGCTAGGAGAAGTAAGGAGCTAGAATAAATAAGGAACAAAATAAAAATCAGATTCTCTGTAATTTTGTCTCTGCCTTAGATTCTTTAGAGACGAGTAAATATCCGGAGAAAAGATGTATATTCCGGATTCATCCATATCATGAATTCCCTGAACATGATCGGAACAGGATTGGTATTTCCGGAGAAATCAAACTCAGGTTTAGAGTTCAGACTCAGAGTACAGATCTGTCTTGAAATTTGAAACCCCGGATATTGGTTTTATAAAAAAACATTTTATTAAGAACACTATAAATATTTGCATCAATTTTCAACATTGATTCGACTGCTAGTGTTGCAACACCTTGGCCTTAACCTTTTTTATAGCCCCAGACTTGCACATTTTAGAATATTAGAGCAATTGATTTAGTCATTATAAAAAAATGGGAAAAAATATGAGAAAAGAACTGATCACTCTAATTTTGTAACTCCTATATCTTTGCGACTTACAGTGTCATAAACTATTAATTCCACTAAAATATACAGTCAAAATTTGAAATATCAAAGGTTTACACCAGCAGAGAACAGACCTTTTGTGTGAATAATGTTAATCTTAAAGACTTGATTTGGTATCGATGTTTCAAAATAATCAGAAATGGTTAATAACTTTTTTATTAATTAAACTACAGGGCTAAAATTTATATATTTAAAAAGCCTTTGAAAAAATATAATAACATGTGTCGCATGTTAATATTTGTCAAAAGTAAAAATAACTATTATTAAAAATTTTTTTGACATACTTTTGAACGTTTTTAAACTCCTCACTTGTTGAACTAGGGGCAAAATCATAGGGGGTTGGAAATCACCCTCCCCCCCCAAAAAAAAAACTATATTAGACAAAAATAGCCCAAACGGGATAAGGTTAAAAGATTTGTCTGATCAAGTATGGATTCGATAAATTTTTTTATAAAACTGATTATTTCTGTACAAAAGTTGCTTGCGCATTTAAACTTCAGGAAAACATATAGGAATTGTCAGAATTGAACACTTTTAAACCAATAAAAACAACAATATCTTCCACATTTTCAGGTTTCAGAATAAACTTGAATTTACGTTTACTGACCCTTTAAACTTCCATTTACCTTAAAAAACAATTTCAAAGTTTTGAAGAATTCAGTTTTGTTGGTTTCTTCTTTATCTAAGATCTAATTAATTTAAAGTTTGAAATTCTAGCTTTTTAATCCGCTGTTTTAATCCTAATCTGATCTTGTTTAATCCACTGTGGTTTTACAATTTTAAGTAAATTGTATTTTTTGCCCTGGCCCAAAACCTTAGATTTGGTTCAGCCGTTTTAAGCGACAAGAAAAATAGTTCCGAAATAGTTAAAAATAAATCCATACTTTTGTTTACTGATCTCTGCCTTCTTCGTGCATTTGATATGCTAGGCATGAAAAATCGCAGATATTGATTTTTTCGCTGGTACAAAGGATGAGACTTCATAGACGATTGTTCGGAATTTCAATATATTCCTTCTATTCATGGCTCCCTCTGCAACCGTAAACCTCTTTCTTTCTTTGCCAAATCTATTAATATCCCATTAAAAGACATTTTTACAAAATTAAGACATTAAAAGTTGTCTAATCAGTCTTATCCTTTGTGGGTAACTCTGTATGTAGATTCTAGATTCTAGTAATGAAAGTAATTATAAATCTAGAAGGAGGTCCATTAATGAATTTTATATAAAAACTAATATTTTCAGAAGAGAATGAGAAGTATATTAGCGGCAAGCTTTCTTATCTTTCTGCAGATAATCAGAGGGGAGAGAGGTCTTACAAGTAGGATTCAATTAACATGAGTGGAACATAAAACACTTTGTCGACATCGCAGAATTAACATGAACTTAATAGAAACATATTGTTGACATGTCAGAACTATCATAAACAAAACATAAACATCTTGTTGACATCGCAGAATTAGCATGAACTAAACATAAATATCTTGTTGACATCTCAGAACTTTCATGAACTAAATAGAAACATCTTGTTGACATCTCAGTATTAACATGAACTAAATAGAAACATCTTGTTGACATCTCAGAACTATCATGAACTAAACATAAACATCTTGTTGACATCTCAGTATTAACATGAACTTATTAGAAACATCTTGTTGACATTTCAGAGTTAACATGAACTAAATAGAAACATCTTGTTGACATCTCAGAACTATCATGAACTAAACATAAACATCTTGTTGACATCTCAGTATTAACATGAACTTATTAGAAACATCTTGTTGACATTTCAGAGTTAACATGAACTAAACATAAACATCTTGTTGACATCGCAGAATTAACATGAACTAATCAGAAAGTCATGTTGAAAGCTTAAAATACCACCTGTGCGGATTGGACACTGATAAAATAACAAAAAATGGATAAAACAGTACATGTCCATAGAAAGAAACAGCATTTTTTGCCAAACACTTAAATTTTCTAATCCATTCATGTTGATGGTGTAAACCTTTGATATTCCCTAAGGAGATTCTGACTTTATTTCCGGAATAAAAAATGTTTCGTTCAGGAGATCCTGAATTCATTTCCGGAATAAGAAATGTATCCGTAGCCGTTGGAAGGGATGCAAGCCTCTCATGTCATATTTCAAACAATCAGGTATAAAAATTGCGATTTTTGAAAATTAAATGCTACCATAAAGGAACTGCAGACGTGATTTAAAATGACTTTAAATTTATAGAGAAGCATGTAGGTTCGATTCACAACAGTACCTTTGAAAGCATTATCTAATCAAGAATGTATAAGCTATCCATGCTTTCTCTTTGAAAATTGAATATTTTCAATTATGATTTCTTTATTAAAGCTAGGAACTTGCGGATTTCTTGTTCCAGAAACAAAGGTAAAGGTCAGACTTAATCACTTTTCAATAAAGAAAAACAACTATACCTTCCGACATTGTTGATCAAATAAAGGTTTAAAGGGTACCGTTGTGAATCGGGATTTAAAAATGGAAGGTCACTTGAAATTACAATGACTGCAGCACAGTAGCTTTAACGTTGCAGGGATATAATGTAACTTTAACATTTCAAGGATATAATGTTTCATTAACATTGAAGGGATATAAAGTTGGTTTAACAATAGAAGAACGATAACTTTACATTACAGGGAGCTAATGTGGCTTTGCGTTGCAGGGATATAAAGTCGGTTTAGCAATAGAACCATAGCTTTACATTACAAGGAGCTAATGCAGCTTTACAGGGACATAAAAAATCTGAGTATTGCAGGGATATAAAGTTGCCTGGATCAGAATAGATACCCAAACAATTCTCACTCTCAACAATCATGTTATCACTAAAAATCACAGGTACGTCGCACCATGAAAAAAATAAAATAAAAAGTAAGAACGGAGTTACAACAACTCAGTAAAACCATTGAATTTTCCCGCTTTATAAGTTAAATATACCTCAAATACTTGTCTCGATACCAAATGTATGTTTTTTAACTGAAATAATTTTTTTTTTGTTTTTATTTTCAAAATGGGCTTTACATACAATATACATACAATACATACAATACATTTATCTATAGCAGAAAAGACATGACATACAACTTCGGGTAACTAGCTACAAAAAATAGATTATAACATGAATACATCAGAAGACAGTGGACTAGAATTGACTAGATCAAGGGGGCTTCAAACAAGGGTGTATATTTTTTATAATTTCGATGATTTGGGGAATAAGATGAAAAATTTGAAATCAAATTCTTTTTGATACTTTTTACCCAACAGATAATTTATTTAACCCAATTCAGCGGGGGGGNATTATTTTCAGAAAAGATATTGGTGGGAAATAATTTTTTAAGAAAATATGCACCCATGGCTTCAAACCCTATCATGTATCACGTCAACAAAGAAAAAACACGTGATTTACAGTGATTTTACACTTTACAGGGGATTGTTCACAACAAAACAAGGACTTCAAGTCATACAAATAAGCAAAAGTCTATAATTAAGAAGTATAACCCCCCCCCCCATCACGTCAAACTGAAGTGAATTGCACGCAATATTAAAGTCTTATATGTTATTAATCACAACCCCTTTCATTGAAGAGCTATTGAGAAAAACAAATATGTTTTGAATTTTTAAAATTAATTTTTCTTATACTTGTAAAATAGAGGAGCTACGAGGTCACAAAGTCATTCCATTTTGTTGCATAAATTTGATCATCTCCTTTTGTCTAAATTGTAGTGCCATCTATGTATATATATACTTTGCTTGTCTGTTTGTGTGTATCCAAATAAACGTCAAAACGGCTGAACCGATTGGGACCAAATTTTGTGTTGGATATCAACTGACCCCAGGGAAGGTTTATGAATGATCAAAATTTTTAAAAATATGCTTTGAAAATCCACAATTTTTTTTTAGAAACTCCGAAAACTTTTTGTTTTTGTTTTACAATGTATACAAAGAGAAAATGTTCACAATTGAAATAGAAGATGCGCGCGAGGCACCCTTAAAGCCTAAGTGGCTCAAATTCTTGAATAAACAAAGCACTTTATACTGGATTTAAATTTTAGAATAGACGTAAGTCAACCTGAAGATACAGAATGGAAGCTAGATATCAAGGTATACTTTACTAACCATTTTTAGTCGAGTTTTTCGTTTTCGTTTGAAATTTTGTCAGAATTAATCTTATCAATTTAAAATCTCAAATAAATCTGATTAAGTATTAATCTAGTATATTTCAAAAATCACTTTATAAACTGTAAAATATAAAGTTATAATTTAAAAATTGTTTTTAGGCAGTGTTTTTAGATTTTGTTCTGACCATCTTGTAAGAATTCTTAGAGTTGATTTAATCAATTTTAAACTCAAAATAAAGGAATTGAGTTTTTGTAACAAACTTAAATATTATAACACTTATATCTTTGCAACCTTTCGGTGTAAATCTTTAATATTACAAACTTAGAATATTTTATCTACTGGAATTCAAAGTTTGAAATATTCAGGGTCTACGACATTGGTAGGCAAAGATATAAAGATTAGAAGATCAGAGTTTGTGGCAAAGTCTCAATTCCTTTTATTAAATTTTAAAGTTATATTTATTATATTGAATTCATCAATTATAAATCTCGAATAAATCTCATTAAATACAATTTATTAGTATATCGCAAAAAATCTTTGTTTTTTTAAACTGATTTATTTTTAGCCCACAAAGGAGAAGACTTAATTATTCAATCTTTTTACTTACATCCATGGTTAGAAACATTGTCAATCAGAATTAACACAAACTTGATCTCAGCCAATGGGAGACCACTAAATTAACAATCTCCTGTTTTTCATAATATATTAATTCTGGCGTTATTTGTGTAATTATCAGAATTATCAGAATTATCAGAATTATCTGAATTATCAGAATTCAGAATTATTAGAATTATTAGAATTATTAGAATTATCTGAATTATTTGAATTATCAGAATTATCAGAATTATCAAAGTTATCAGAATTATCTGAATTATCTGAATTATCAGAATTATAAATATTATCAGAATTATCAGAATTATCAGAGTTATCAGAGTTATCTGAATTATCAGAATTATAAATATTATCAGAATTATCAGAATTATCAGAGTTATCAGAATTATCAGAATTATCAGAAATATCAGAATTATCAGAATTGTCAGAACTATCAGAGTTATCAGAGTTAACAGAATTATCAGAATTATCAGAATTATCATAAGTAAAAATTTAAGGAAATCAGTTTTGGGATTTATATTTATTCCCTTAGTTTATAATCCCCCCGGCCACACCCCCTTGTATATTTCTTCTAAACTAACATTTTAACTAAAGAAGCTGCTATATAACTATTTTTTTGTTTTTAATCTTTGTGAAGAAACAATCTTAAAAACTGACGAGGGTCAACCCAGACCGAAATATATTTTCAATAAATGTGGAACTAACATCTACTTTTTTACTCTACAGAGATTTGGTCCATCACCATCACTGAATTTTAAACTATTTTTTTCATTCATGGAATTTCTTGACAAACATATTTCCACTAATAAAAACATATTTTTAAGATAATAAAATTTCAATAAAAATAAAACTAACATTGTTAGAATTATAAATTATTAAGGAATTGAGTTTTTGCCTCAAACTAAAATTTGCTAATCCCTATATTTTACAACCTGATGGTGTAAACCTTTGGTATTTAAAACTTAAGACTATTTAATCTAATCATAATTTAAAATATCTCAGGTCGTATATGACATTGGGTTGCAGATATATAGAGACAGGAACATCAGAGTTTAAATTTAAGTTTTTCAAGATTTATTAATTTAATTATTGCTTCAGGATGTTAGACCACGAGATGCTGGTTTCTATATGTGTCAGGTAAGAAGAATATTTAAAGGAATTGTTAACCTTTTCAAATTTGTAATTATTAACGCAATTTTTAGAATAAGGTTAGCCACAGTTTTAAATTTAATAAATAAAGGTTTTCTTTCAAATTGCTTGTTTTATGTTTTATTTTACATGTATAAGTGAAGTTGTGTTATCATGTTGGACAATCAAATTCGAAAAACGAATTATATATTATAAAGAAATCCAATAATTTTAACAAAAAAAATGACTTTTTCGATTTTGAAAAATTTAGAAAATAAAAATCAATGAAATTCCGTAAAATATTCCTTGAAATTATTTTAAAATGTAAGAAGAAGAAAGGCTTATGGGATTAAAGATTAGCAACAAAAATGTTATCAGTATTTTTTGGGTTTTGTTTATTCACGATTAAAATGTTTTTAAGGTTTATTTTCGAAAAAGAAGCAAAACGCTACTGTAAATTTAAGGGTGATTTTAATGCAATTATTAGAATGAAAAGCAGTATCTAGTGTAGCAGGAAAATGATGTTTTGATCTTTCCTGCGACTGTAAATAGCATTTTGTTTATCATTATTTTTACCCTTCGTTCGCACTCAACCCCATTTTGCCTTCCCCCCCCTTACCCTTACTGATATTTAACGGGTTTTCTTGTTTATGTTTGGTTTCTATATTTAACCCAAGCCACGCGGAGAAATCCGTTATCTCCGAACCCGGGAGCTGGGGAGCTGGCCGGCCAGCTCACAGGGCGTGGGGTAGAATGCGAACTAAGGGTGGAGCGAAATAGAGGGAAAAAAGGCAGTTGTGATTCAGCTCCCTTGAATTAAGGTTCCCTTGAAGAATTCCCCTACTTGATGAAACTGATTGATTCATAATATTTAGTTTGTATAAGTATCGTTCGATTTAAAGTTTGTATTTTTGCATCTTTTGTATATAAATATATTGTAAGAAAAACCGACTCGTTGAATATTTGAGGAACTAAGTGCATTGCTTTATTGATTTTTATTCATATACTATACTAGTTCATACATGAGATTTGTTGTGACTATTCGTCAATATAGTACTTAAACCATCTATATTTAATTCTCCAGGTTAATACTGAACCTATGAAGAGTAAACTTGGTTATCTCGAAGTTGTAGGTAAGCCATTTTTATAAGATGTACGTGTAATATGGAATTAGAAGACGACTGTTAGAATCAATGATTTTAATTAGTCGTAAAAACAATTTGCAGTGTATACGTAGTACGTACTGAACCATTTCACTTTAAAAAATGACTTTCAAGCTAAATTGCTATCTACTTGCGCTATAGAAACATGAGAAGCAAATACAAGATTACTTAAATGTCGTCTTTCTAGTCTACATTTTTAAGTTTAAGTAAAAGACACGATTTCATTCTATATAATCCGAAACTTATAAACTACCGAAGGTTGGAACTTGTGTACTTAAATCTGCTTCTGTAATGGTTTATTTCCTCTTCGTGCATCATTTTCGTTGATATTATTATTGTTTACCACTTCACTTCGTTTTTTTCTTAATTGTCCTCATTGGTGGAGGTCCTGTAAAAACTAAGAATTCAACCAATTGATACTATACCCCCTGAATATTTTCTTAAATACCAATCCACCCCTTCCCTTCTCTTTAAACAGAAAATTTCTCCCCAATTTATGATTAATAATTTAAGTTTTTATTGCTGAAAACAGAAATAATTTTTATGGGTTAAAAGAGATATTTATGGGTAAAAATATCAAACAGGGGGAAACTACCCTGTTGATACCCAGAGTTTTTTTTTACATTAATTTCCTAATGATCAGATTGTATATATATGTTTAGAACCTCCCAGTAGCCAGGATGGGTTGACCAGCAAAGGTCAGATTATATATATATCATATATATATGTATGTTTAGAACCTCCCAGTATCCAGGATGGGTTGACCAGCAGGGATCAGATTGTATCTGAAGGAGATAATATTGTTTTAGCGTGTAAAGCTACGGGTCATCCTACACCACAAATTAGGTATAATTATAGTACAATTTTTACAAACCTGGTATATATTTCCAAATTAAGCTAAATTATATCCTTATGTTTCCATAAATCAAATGGAGAACAATGTAATTAATATGTTTTACGGAAATTAAGCAAATAATATCTTCTTTATTGATAATAAGTGGTCGTACATTGCATTTAAGATAATTATATTATTATAGATGGAGGCGGGAGGATGGAAAACATATTCGCGGAAACATAGGTAGGTCACACCTTGCTAGTAGCCTGGTGAAAAGATATTTATATAAGTTTCAGTATTTCATCTCCAAATTCGAATTCTAATTATGTTTACGGGGAGTTGTTTATTTTTAGATTAACTTAGGAAGTAATATTCTAAGATTTTTTTTAAAAATACCTTTTTACAATATTTAATTATAGGTTTAACATAATTCGACGAAATACGAAAAAGAGCCATCTTTATGATTGATGGTAACCATAAATTAAGCAAGATTTTTATACTTTTTTACATTTTTGATTAGATTTATATTATTTGTAATGTTTTCCAATCTATTCAATTTTTGATACAATTCTTTAAAATTGGCAGCCATTTAATCACCATGCTTGAACAAACTTATATATCCTAGAGACACTTTTTTAAAGAAAAAAACTTATTATTATAAATAATTGTCTAGACCTTGTTTAAAAAATTTGTCAAGGCTAAATAACAAAATTAAGTATCAACTCAAGGTTTTAAAGATTTTTTCTAAAATTGTATTCTACTTTACCTTCTTTTCTCACTTTTAGATACCTTATTAAACATTTTCACAAAATAATGAAAATGGGACTATGGAACTACACTAAAAACCCAACTAGTCCCAACTAGGGTTTACGATCAGAATTTATTGATGTCATTACAAAGCGAAAAAAAACTTATTAATCACTTATATGCAGTTATATGGGGTCTGCTTGAGTCTAAAATGTAGTCTTTCTATGCCAGGAGTGATCTGGTTATCATGCTGCAAATGAATATTATAAAACAAAAGATTAAGTTTAAATTCAATTTTCCTAGCATTTAAGGCTGATGTTAGTGAAGTTCAGTTTATTGTATGCCACTTCCAAAGTTTAAATTGATTTTTTTGTTGTTGAAAGGTATCGCGCCATAATGAATTGCATTTATTGCGTGCCATAAGGTTTAAATTGAATTTAATTAAAAAAATGAAACACAAACGCAAGAAAGTTGGGCAGAATTTGCGCAATTCCGTTGCGTTTATTGCATGCAAATATTGCCAAATTGCATGCAATTAAATTCACTTGTGTGCAAGGGCTTGCAATTGCGCACAAGTAAAATCCACTTGCGTTGGAAACCCTAGTCCCAACACCATGTGGATTTTTCTTAATCTCTAGAGACCCAAAAGCCAAGGACAGTCCCAGGATTGCTGGGGTTTTGGCAGAGTTCCAGAAATCCGGGACAGTCCTGGGACTTCAGGACAATCCCTGGACTTTAGAAGACCCAAATTTCCCACACTAGGTGTTTATTTTTACCTAAAATATCAGAAGAAAGACCCAACCTAAAACATGTGAAAGTCTGGGTTTTTGGGACAGTCCCAAAAGCCCAGGATTGCTGGGTCTTTTGTAGAAAACCCAAAAGCCCGGGACAGTCCCAGGCTTTAGAACTGACCCAGTCCTGGGACTTTGAGACTGTACCGAAAACCCAAAGTCAAACCACCATCTGGATTTTTTCTTCTTCTCAATCTCAGACACCCAAAAGCCCGCAAAAGCCCGGGACAGTCATAGAAGCGGTAAGTCTTTGACAGAGTCCCAGAAGCCAGGGGCAGTCCAAGAAGCCCAGACAGTTCCTGGACAGTTCCAATTTTAAGGTTTTTGACACTTGCTGTCAGCCCTTCTTTATTTAAATAAAGTTTTCAGTTCCTTTGTTTAGATAAAGTTTCTTATTTTAATGATAACTTTGTTTAGATAAAGAGTATATTGGACCGATTATAAGCCTAGTGTCAGTAAGTAAGGAGGATATGGGAGCATATCTCTGTATTGCACAAAATGGTGTTCCCCCAGCAGTAAGCAGACGCACAATACTTCAAGTCAAATGTAAGCATAAAATTCTCATTGTTTTAAATATTTGCCGTGATTGCTTGGAACCAATTAAAGTCAAAATGGCTGAACTGATATGGCAAATTTTATTTATAAGTCATTAATTTAAGGTAATACAAAAATAATCAATATTTCTCATCTGCAAAATATTTAGTGTTATTGTTTTCAAATGAACAATGAAAAAATGCAAGCCGCACTAAAAACTTAAAAACTTGATAATCTATGGTGTATTTAGATCCACCAACCGTTCTACTGACACCTGGACCTGCAGCAGGGGTAACAGGAGGAGCGTTAGTCCTGACATGTGCAGCTTCAGGTACTATATTAGGGTTCCTACAAGTTCTCAAGAGAAGAAGTTAAAAAAAATTATCCATTAACGACCAGAGAGAATCGTGAAGTTATTATTGTTAATTTTACCTAAACCATAAAAGATTTTTTTAAATAAATGGAAAATTCTGTAAACGAAAAGGCTGAATCTTTAATTTATTTAATTTAATTTATGTTATTTATCAACTGTAAAATTTGATAATTTAAGATTTTTGAGTTTGAAGAATTTTTAATCCAAGATGTTTGAGACTAGCTTTTGCAGGATTTCCAGAACCTGTGACTTCTTGGGTTCATAACAACAGAGCTATACCATCAGGTATAGTAAAAGTTGAAAATGATTTTTTTCGTTCTTAATTATTATAAGAATAAGACCATTCTTAACAAAAGTTCACAAGAAGAAAACAAAGTTTGAGAATGGATTATTAAATTGTATAAAACGCAACTAAAATTTGAAAACTGCAAAATTTTCTTACTTAAAAAATAAACTTTTGAGCATGAAATAATAAAGCAAATCACAAAAATGATTCAGAATTCTTTTAAAGGCTGAAGATATAAATTCTGCTTTAGTGTTATCATCTCTAGACACTAATTTTGAAGCCAGGGCAACAGTAGCTTTAAACTAATAAGAAAGATAGATTTGTAAAAAGATTTTTCAAACTCCATTTCATAGTTAATAATAACCTTAACCATCCTTCATTTTATCATTCGTGTTTGTTAAAAGTCTGATATCTGCATTCTAATCTTTTGTGGGCACCCGGGATTGCATACATACAAGTTTAATATCTTCTACAAATTTTTTTATTTCAAAATTTGCGAACTTTCCCTTTTATATTTAGGTGGTAGATTTGAGATAGTAACAGAGGTTCAAGACGGTCAAGTTATTACCAGACTGGTGATAGACCCACTCACTTCTCATGACGCATTCTCAAGGTAACAACCAATCAATCAATCAATCAACCAATCAATCAATCGATCAATAAATTTACAATAAAACAACTTACTTCCCTAAAAGTCTAATTTTCTAACCCTTATATCTTTGGAACTTGATGTAAAAGACCTTTTATAAATTCTGTTAGAACTAATCGTTAAAGTTTGAAATATTCAAGGTTTACTTTATCAGGGTGCAAAGATGAAAAGATTTTAAAAGTTTTGGATAGCAGTTCCTTTGTTCTCAAGGAAAATTCAGGAAAAATTCTTTCGGAATTTATACATCTGCAATAAAGAGAATTATCAAATATTTAATTGCTTCTTTCAAAATGACAAGAATTTCACAGAGTAAATTTAATCAACGATCTTGCATTCATTTGAAATATTCTACAGAAAACTATGGGGGAAATTGGTTTTGGAATGGAACATAGTTCATGAATCTAAACCTTCAATTCCTGATCACTAGGTCAACAACAAAACATTTCTGACTTCATTCTATTTATTTATCTACATTCTACACTCTACACTCTCTTAAAAAATGATTCTATAAACCTACCACCTAAAGGAATTTCGTCTTTGCCACAAACTAAAATTTTCTAATCCCTTTATCTTTAAGACGCTGTTAACTTCAATTTCAAACATAGATCATTTGATCTAACAGAATTCATGATTTGAAATATCGAAGATCTACACCATCAGGTTGCAAAAATATAGGAAGAAGTAAATTAGAGTTTGTGGCAAAAACTTGATTCCGTTTCTAAATTTTCTGATTAATTAAGGTATACATGTATTGGGAAAAATAATTTGGGCAGTGCTGAAGATAGTATTACACTTAATATCACAGGTAGATTACACATTTAATCAATAATACAAAATAATTTGGGCAGTGCTGAAGATAGTATTACACTTAATATCACAGGTAGATTACACATTTAATCAATAATACAAAATAATTTGGGCAGTGCTGAAGATAGTATTACACTTAATATCACAGGTAGATTACACATTTAATCAATAATACAAAAAGTAGTGAAAGCATATCTCGAAGTTGTTGTAAATATACTATTAAAATGTTTCAGTGTAATTCAACTTTGCTTCAAATTTAGTGTGCCAACAAATATTTTTTAAAGAATTGTTTTTTTCAAAAAAGATGAAGGTTGTAACTAATAATACTTTAATTTAATATTATGTTTCTTTTATAAAAATAAACATGTGATTGCAAATTTTTTTTCCATCCATGTTTCATAAAGCTAACGCCTGACTGACCCTCTAATAATTCATTCAAAAAAGACAATTATTGAAGAAACCATATTAAAATGTTTTATTATATTTTAAGTTAAGTCACTGTTTGATTCAGTAAATTGACGTTGAAAATTATAAATCTATTATTTAGCTGGATTTAATTAGGTATAATCTCTGAAATCCAAGGATAATTGCCCCAGTTCATAGAATTTTATAAAAACTACAAATACTTTAAGTTGGGAATGCTTTCTCTTTCAAAATTTACCACATTAAATCAGAAATTCTCATTATTTTCAAATCTACGCTGTTTAGAAGATAATCAAAAGCATAAAACTTAAATGAAAATTATTTCTAACAATGAAATAAGATAGAATCAATTAAAAACAGTTAATTAAAAAACAATTAGAAAAAAAAGTTTTAAAACGATGAATAAGTGTTAACTTTAAAAAAACCAAACAGAAATATTTTATTTTATTGGACCAATTGAAAATTAGTTTAAACTGTTGTGAATTTAAAACAACATAAAAGAAAAGGAATAGCTAAAATGAGAATAGCAAACTATTTAGATAATTTTTTTTAAAATTTTTATTATTTATCATGTCGATCTTTAAGTGAAGAAAGATGAGAATAAAACTAGGGTGCCCTTTTATACATGACAGCATATAAGATTTTTGACCATAGATATTTGAAACTATGATTTTGGTTAGATCAGTTAGTCCAAGTTTGAAATATACTAGGTTTACACCATCAGATTCCAAAGAGATTAGAAAATTTAAGTTTGTGGCAAAAACTCGATTCCTTTGGCTTTAGTCATTAGACAGCTTTAAAGATAAAAGACGTAGAAAGTAAAAGAAGGGAGACATCCTGTAGAAGAAAGTTAAATAAAAAGTTTTGCATGTTTTTTACAGGATAGGTTTTAATTTCCTTCGCATCATCCTGTCTAACTCAAGGGTTTGCTGTAAAAGTTTTACACTTATTTCTTTCCACCCTATGAAAAAAATAATACTTTTGGAAGTTTTAGAATTTGTAATATTCACTGACACTGGTGCATTTTTTAATTGTCCCCCCNATCATTGTAGTTTCACTGTGGGTCTCAAAATGATAATTCTATCAGATTCAATCAAATTAATATTTCTAAAAGTATTCAAAAAGTATTCAAATCTTCTAAAAGTAAATGAAGATTTGAATGTACAGTCTTCAAAGTTTTTAAAGTCTTTTACTGTCGGAATAAAACTATTCGCTCACATTGTAATTTTTTGTTTAAGATGCTTCTGATAGTTCACCTTTTTTTTTAGAAACAATAATTTTTACATTGTTGATGTTTATTTTCTTAATAAATACAAAGTTGTTCTAATTGTTGTGTTTAGAAAATTATTATTAATTAGCTGAAGTGCCCGGTGTTACCTGTGGAATTTTTTAAAAATCAAATTTTGAAAGAAAAAATTTAGATTTATGTAAAATAAAAATAACATTTTTTGTCTTTGTTTCCCCCGGGGTTCTCAAGGGCTCACGAAAAAAAAATGTCAGCCAATTCCGTTCAGGCATTTGGCCAGCTATAGCTAACATGCAAATATATATATACATAAATACATATAAATATATATATATATATGAGCAAACAGCTTAATGATATCGATTATTAATTAATGTTATTTTCATCAAGTCAAACCAAATGAGAGGTCAGTGGCCGAATTTATAGAATTTGAGCGGCGGTTTAAATCTAAGCCACGGTTTAAATATGGTTGGTTCCACTTAAAATTGTATCAAATATTTCAAGATTTAAGCCGGTGCTTAATTTAAACCGCGGCTCAAATACTTTAAATTCCATCTCAGGATATCGCCTACTGATGTGCCTTATAATTTGTTTTACTTTAGAGGCAAGAGGGAATGATGATGTAAAAAAGGTTCGAGTTGAAAATGAAATAATCTACAAAAACCCAAGACTAGGTAAACATTTGATTAAAATTGCAATCTTAAATTTTGTCATTTATGGCCATTCAAAAGTTATGACTTGATTTTTAAAGGTTAATCTGTTAAAATATTACAAATGTCCAGAAATCTGGGAGATCAACGACCTGCCAAATCCCAGCTACCCAAATCAGGAGAATAAGGGAAAAGCTGGTGGAAGAGGTGCCGGAGGAAAGGGGGAACTGTTTACCCGAAGAAGGAACAATGGAGTGACAGAGCCAAATCAAGATTTATTCTCCAGAGCCTCAACAGACTTTGAATTTAAAGCCACATTTCTAATTGTTGTATTAAAAATGTTATTCAATTTCCTGAACCCCGAAATTTAGTATAATTCTTTATCTTCATATTGTAATTCTGGAAAATAGAATTATGATATTCCGTATATATTTTCCATAAAATTTTAATTTCTCTACCCTAGTTGTCAAAAGTCATTGTGTAGATAGTAGATTCAGTGAACTCAGTATTTGCTCCGGGTGAAATCAAGTATGGATAAATACAGTTATCAGCTTAAAATTACATCGTATTTGACTTATCTAAAATGTACCCTGATCAAACCCTATTAGTTCTATCCATTTAATTAGGTTTTTGTCGATTGAGAACCTTTAAAATTATTAAAATATGTTCTCTAAAGTGATGATTCCAGATATTTTGCAGCCATTTTTAGTAACAAAACTGTTTCTGTGGTATACATTTTCATAAAAATTATCCCCACATTCAACTTTCTTCAGTTTTAAAAATAATTCTTAATTTTACATTTTTTTCCCCTATACAGAGTTTACAATTTACAAAACCAATACAAAGTTTAAATTTGAAAGAGGAAAAAAATGCAATTTTTGGCTAAATGTATCAAAAATAATAAAAAATATTGTAAAGTGCAATTTTCTAATGTTTTTTCAAATTGCAGTATTTAGAAATCAATGTAAAAGCTTTTATTTAGTCTATTTTTTAGCATCCAATGTCAACATAAACATGAATAAATGATTATTATTGTCAGAAATCATTATCATCGTAACCATGCCTCCCCCCCCCCCACACACACACATATTTAGTGCTAAATATAAGGTAAAATTATTCAGGTAAATTTGGGATCAAGGTTTCCAAGAATTTGTTGCAAAAACATCTTAAACAATCTGTATCATAGATAAATACTACTCTTACGTCTTAAGCTAAATTTCAAATTCATGTCTTTTAAAACTGAGATCAAAGACTGAAATTTGTTGAGGTTTTCAAAGAATTCTTAATGACACATTGTTAAAAAAATCCCAGGTCATTATCCAAGATTTATTCCTAATTCTTTAAATACAATATAAAATTTTAGGAACAAAACATAAATGTACATTTTACCCCTATCCACTAGTTAAGTATAATCCACATGTTAAATGTATCCTGTAAAATATATATATATATCATCTCAGTTTGATTTTAAAGTTTAAAGTTTAAATAAAAATCAATGTTAATTTTAATAATTTAGTGTTTCTATGAGAGTTGTGAGTGAGACAAAACAGATATTCGGCTGAAATATTCAGAGAGAAGAATTTAAGAAACGTTTGTACAATGCAGTACGCTGTTTTCTTTTAACACTGTATGCCATGCGTCATACTTTGACGATAACAAGCAAAAGAATGGCCCCTCTTTTAGTATGTATGGTTTCCAGGCATATACAAGGAATCAAACTAATTAACTTAATGGATAAAACATACATGACGTAAAGGCAATGGAATTGAGTCTTTTCCACAAACTCAAGTTTGCTAACCCCTATAACTTTGCAACCTGTTAAATAGTGTAAACTTTTCATATTCAAAACTGTTAGATCTAACAGAATTTATACTTTGAAATACCCGTTGACTTTTTTCTTTTGTACACTTAATGAAACAAAAGTTGTTGTTTTTTGACAAATAGCAAAGCAAGGTGTGTTTAATTAACTTCAGCTCATGGTAGGAATATAATCAAGAAAGATTTTTTTTGTTGGAAATACTGTACAATGTACCTAAGTAAAAGATGGTTTTAATTTTTCATCACCCTTATCAAATCATCACCATTTTCATTATTATCTTCATTATCATCATTATCACCATCATCATCATAATCATCATCATCACCTTTATCAGTATTATCCTCATTTTCATTATCATTTGAATGCAAGAAAACGGGAAAAGAAAGTAGAAGAAAAGGAGAAAGGGTAAAGCAGGCTTATCAAAAAAGTATTTTTTCAGTTGTACACACTGTACAATGCATAAGTAGTATAGAGGCACAAACTAACCAGACTGTGCATAGGCTCTACCTAGTGCCTGGATAGACTAAGCAGGCCTTATAGTGTCCCGGCACGCCATGCTATAACAGTTCCATAAAAGGTTTTTTTCACTGCCATCTAACGGCCACTTGTTGCATATAATACCCATTCAGGGGTTGTTTTACACTTTTTAAAGAAATTCTCTAACTTTTAACATAAAACATAAAATTTGTGAATTTTGTCTATTTTTGAAGGTTTTGTATTTCTTATCCAAAGATCTTTAAATATCCCTGTCTGTTGTTCGTCGTGTACAGTACAGTACAGTACAATAGAAAATATCGCATATTTTAGCTTTCAATTGATCTCAGTAGAGAGGGTTTTAATTGCTCTCATTCTGCTTAAATTGTCAAATTAATGCCAGTGAGGGGATATTTTATTCTTTACATGTTCAGATTTAAATTGTATAATTAGGTCTATATTAAACAAAGAATAGAGAACAACAAACAATTAATTATTTTTTTAAATTGAGAATCATGAGGAATATATTTTCCATAAAATTTTAATT